>NC_053023.1:180250340-180552366 GCF_003073215.2 Triticum urartu
TAGTTGAATATACAAACGTTGTCGACAAATGGAACACGTAATACAAAAAAATGATAGCATGATATAATTCACATACATGATGATTGCCTAAACAGCATGGCATTGCATAATTCACATATATAATGCCTTTGCAACAAGATAGCATTGTATAATTCACATATATAATGTCTTGCAACAAGATGGCAATGCATAATTCACATATATGGTAATTAGACACTGAATAGGTGGTATTCACACAAAGCATGTCTAAACTAATCAAATGACATTGCAATGTGAGACACCATACGCACGATATGAGCAACATAACTCTGCCAAGTTAGAGCATACACCTCGGGGGGGGGGGATACACTACAAAAAAATACACTTCCGTGATGATACGTGTTTGTCACAGTAGGTCGCTTTTTTTTCATGCATGTACATCCATGACAAATTTATGACAGAATCAAGATGGTCATGCCTGTGCTGTCGTAGAAGTGTTCCATGACATTACCAAAATTATCATCACGGAAGTGTCCACTTCCATGACGATAAATCGCGCGTCACAGAAGTGCTTTCGTCAAGGGTGACCGACACATGGCATCCACCGTAACGGAACGCCGCTAAGCTATCGGGTTGGGTTTTGGATCCGATAACCCGTTAACAGCCCCGACCAATGGGGATTTTCCACGTGTAAAATCATCATTGGCTGGAGGAAACACGTGTCGGCTCATCGTTGGGACAGATGTCAACCACTCATTGGACGGAAGGCGCCTATGATACGTCGACACGTGGCACGGCCTAACAGAGGCACATTCCTGTGAAAAGGCCGACCCGTTTGACTTGGTCAAAAGCTGGCGGGCCGGCCCATGGAAATCCTATTAACGGCCTATTCGAATATAGCCCATTTACAGCCCGCTAACCCAATGCCCGTCACACCCTATCCGAATTAGGCCCAGTAGCGTCATCTGGGCCATCCAATATGATTCCAGCCCATTTTCACTTCTGGCCCATGTATGGCCCATGACGTCTTTCGTCCCATATGAGGCCCTATGTAACTCTTGGCCTACTAACGACCCGTGGTGAAACTGGGCCGTAATTAACAATGTATCACTTTACACCCATTAACGGCCCGTGGTGAAACTGGCCCATAATGAACAGTGTATCACTTTATACCGATTAACAGCCCGTTATTCCGTTGGGCCGTTTCCAGCCCATGTTATCTTTCGGCCTTCTCAGAGCCCATTTATTCGTGGGCTCATTTCCAGCATTCGTTTACTTATGGCCCGTTACTGTCATTTTCTGCTTATGGGCCAAATTCAGCCCGTGGTTATAGTCGGCCCATTTGTGGTCCGTTAATACGTTGGGCCGATTTCATAGCGTCATCAAATACGGCCTATTAACGATGGCCCTTTATGGTCGGCCCATGAACGGACGATTCCAACTCTAGCCCGTTTATGGCCATAATGCGGTCTGTTTGGCCCATGTTTGGCCAATCGATTATACGGCCCGTATAAGGCCCATTGATAATACGGCCTGCAGTAGGCCCATTGTTTCTACGGCCCGTAGAAGGCCCATTGTTTCAACGGCCCGTAGAAGGCCCATTGTTTCTACGGCCCGTAGAAGGCCCACTGTTTCTATGGCCAGTAGGAGACCCAGTGTCACTACAGTAAATATTAGCCCATGGTTATTGTGATCTAGTTTTAAAAAATAGGATATTGCAGCCACTAGCTAACCGCGGAAAAAGAACTGCAATGACTACAAGCAAACAAATAAACAAGACAACAATGAAATAAATAAGCAAGCAACTAACGCTAGGCTATCACGGCTATTACACATATTACATCCACTGGGCATCGAAGTTCGCCACCAGTGCAAATATAGGGAACAAAGCATCATATCATATACACTGGTTGTCAAAGTTGGCGACCAGTGCAAATAAACGCCGCAGCAAAACAAATCCAGAACTGAAACCACTTCAGAAGATCTCAAGAAACAATATCCTGGGTACCCATAATGATGGCAAGATGCTTAGCAAGCTTATTAACTTTCTCTTGTTTGGCGCTTAAATCCTCCAGCGCTTGCTGTTGCACCAGAAAATATGCACTGAATTTTGCAGTGACTTCCTCAGTCCTTCAGCTTCCTGTCGCAGCACATCTGCTCGATGTCTTTCAACTTGAAGTTGATACTCAAGAAGACGAACTGATTCAGGCAGCGAGTTCGAAGAGCTTGTGCCAGCAGTAGTGGCCAGTAACTCGAACACTACATCAAGACAGGACTTTTAGGTTCCCTCACTGTCGCCAAGATAGTTTTTATCAGCTTTCTTGGAGACCAACAGGGATGTCTCACTATCTTGAACCTTATCTGCATTACTTCCTTTACCATTGGATAACGCAATACTGTTCTCCAATATTTTGTCCGCATTCTAAAAGAGAAACAAGCAGACACATCACATGTTTACCATGTTGTATACGAAACTCATTTTGGTAAATGAGTTCAGTAGTAAAGTGGACAGGATAACAACATGAAACAAACATATATCTATGTACCATGGTCACTTTATGGTCTATACGATTCTATTTTTTGTTGCCAAATCAAGATAGAGACACAATTCAAATAAAATTTGTTCAAGACAAAGCAAAATAGACAGAATATAAGTGTGGGTAACTATAGAGCAATAACAACACTTGTAATGTGCATGACATGAGAACATAACTATTTATTCAATTGAAACTGAAATCAACATAGAGCAGGTTACAACAGCAACCAGTTAAAGAAACAGGTTTAAAACATACCTGTTGCGCCATTGGAGTTTCAATTCCATCCTTCAAATTTGAAAATAGTTGGTATGAGTAAATACAGTCATGCAAGAGCAAAGGAGTATGAACCATAGCTACAGAACCTGACCTGAGAACAAATCTTCTTCTCCTTTAAGCGTTGAGTTGGGATTCGGAGTGGTGGTCCTCGTGCTTTGGGCACTATAGTTCCCTTATTAACTGCTCGTGTTTGGGTGCTCTGTGGCGGAGACGGTGCTGTGTCAACTGGAACTGGGTTACTATCTGCCGGGGTTGGGGTTAGAAGGGGTGTAGCTGGTTCTCTGTCCAACTGGGTAGGGGTACAATCTGCGAGAGTCTGGGTTATGTGTGGTGGATCTGGTCCTTGGGCAAGTACAACCGTGGTTCTATCTGCATCAACTGGTAGCACTATCTTTTCTGAAGACCGTATTGTTACTCCCTTAGATAATGCCATCACGCTCTCCAGTTCAAATGGCTGATAAACAAGAAAAGTAATTGAAAGTATAGACATTGTATGATAGACAGGTGCAAGGGATAGTGGGGAATAAAAGAGGGCATGAAATAATTCATATTTATGTTGTCTAACCAAACAGGATAGCATGACACAATTTCACATATATGATGGCTAACTAAACAGGATAGCATGACACAATTTCACATTATGATGGCTAACTAAAAAGATGGAAAGACATAGTTCAAAATATGAGACTATGTAAACAGGATGACATGACATAACTATATAATGTGTTTATTAAATAGGTTGGCATGCCATAATTCACATACATTCACGGATAGAATGCCATAATTCAAAATATGATGACTGTAAACACTAAATAGGATGAGATGATATAACTATATGATGTCTTTATTAAATGGGTTGCCATGCCATAATTCAGATAGATGATGTGTATGTACTATGTAAACATGATGGCATGATATAATTCAAATATATGATTTATATAGTAAGCAAGTAAGCAGATGGCAATCCATATATGATGTAAAAACTAAGCAATGCAAGACAACATGCATGACATGGGTAATATAACCCTGCCAAGTTTGAGCATAGACCTCAGGGGGAAAATAGGACTGGTCATCAGTCTCTGAATCCTCCTCTGAGGAGCTCTCTGTAACCAGCAAGATGTCTGCTTCAGTAGGTAGCATTGTCTGCTCTGAATACCTTGTTTTCATTCCAGATACTTCCATCACCGCTTCAAATGGCTGATGCACAAGAAGAGTAGTTGAATATACAAACGTTGTCGACAAATGGAACACGTAATACAAAAAAATGATAGCATGATATAATTCACATACATGATGATTGATTAAACAGCATGGCATTGCATAATTCACATATATAATGCCTTTGCAACAAGATAGCATTGTATAATTCACATATATAATGTCTTGCAACAAGATGGCAATGCATAATTCACATATATGGTAATTAGACACTGAATAGGTGGCATTCACACAAAGCATGTCTAAACTAATCAAATGACATAGCAATGCGAGACACCATACGCACGATATGAGCAACATAACCCTGTCAAGTTAGAGCATACACCTTGGGGGGGATAGGACTAGTCATCTGTCTCTGAATCCTCCTCTGTGGAGCTATCTGTAACCAGCGAGATATGCGCTTCGTCACATAGCATAGTCTGCTCTGAAGACCTTGTTTTCACTCCAGAATTTGCCATCACTGTGTCAAATGGCTGATGCACACGAAGAGCAGTTGAATGTAATAACATTGTTGACAAATGTAATATGTAAAGAAAAAAAGGATGGCCTGATATATTTTACATATAAGATGACTGGCTAAGCAGGATGGCATTGCAAAATTCACATATATGATTCCTGGCTAAACAAGATGGCGTTGCATAATTCACATAAACGATGAATAAACTAAACAGATGGCATTCGCACAAAGGATGTCTAAACTAAGCAGATGACATATTTGATGTATAAAGTAAGCAATGCAAGACACCATATGCATGATATAACCAACATCAGCATGCCAAGTTAGAGTGAAGACCTCAGGGGGTAAATAGAAGTTGTCTTCTCCTTCTGAATCCCCCTCAGAATAGATATCTTCCTCTCAATTACAACCAAATATCACAGCAACCACCTGGTCTGATAGACGACCCCTCTATCAACATAGAACGACATAAAATGCCGCTTACAATACAACACGCGACCCACGCGAGGGCTCGCACCCAAAGGATGGCGCAACAAGATCCATCTATGGACCACGCAAGCGCGCCCCAGCATACAATGCAACACAACAAGCATCAGAATAATGCGGTACACCCAGTTATAGGGGTGCCGCACACCCCCTATGTTTCACCGATGAGGTGCTGGACCATGAATTTCCAGAGGGATTCAAGCCCGTAAACATAGAGGCATACGATGGGACAACAGACCCTGGGGTTTGGATTGAGGACAATATCCTTCATATCCATATGACTCGAGGAGGTGATCTCCATGCCATTAAATACTTACCCCTCAAGCTCAAAGGGCCAACTCGTCACTGGCTCAAAGGCATCCCCGAAAGCTCCATTGGAAGTTGGGAAGAGCTTGAAGACGCCTTTCGGGCAAATTTTCAAGGAACTTATGTCCGACCTCCAGATGCGGACGATTTGAGTCATATAACTCAACAGCCCGGAGAGTCAGCCCGAAAGCTTTGGAACATGTTTCTCACTAAAAAGAACCAGATTGTCGACTGTCTAGACGCTAAAGCCTTGGCAGCTTTCAAGCATAGTGTCCGTGATGAATGGCTCACCAGACACCTCGGCCAAAACAAGCCGAGAACGATGGCCGCATTAACAAACCTCATGACCGGCTTTTGCGCGGGTGAGGATAGCTGGCTAGCCAGATGCAGCACCAGCGACCCCAGTACATCTGAAGTTAGAGATGGAAACGGGAAATCACAGCGCAACAGCAATAGCAAACGCCGGAATAAAGAAGACAGCACGAAGGGCACGTCAGTAAATGCTGGATTCAAAAGCTCCCGGCCAGGTCAAAAGCCGCCTACTAAAGGCACCAGGGATGAACCGTCCAGCCTCAACAAAATTCTGGACCAGGTATGTCAGATACATAGTACCCCTAGCAAGCCCGCTAATCATACCCACAGAGATTGTTGGGTCTTCAAGCAGTCCGGCAAGCTCAACGCCGTACACAAGGGGGAGGATACACCAAGTGAAGAAGAGGACGAGCCTCCCAAGCAAGACACTGGGGAACAAAAGAAATTCCCACCAGAAGTCAAAATAGTAAATGTACTACACATGATCAAGGAAAAAACAATGCGGCACCCCCAGGAAAATATACCCAAGTGCCTGTCACCGTGAAGTCCTGCCAATGGTCGTCTCAACCGATCATTTTCGACCATCGCGATTACTCAGCAAGTATCCGACGCGCAGGATGGGCGGCCTTGGTATTAGACCTAGTAATTGGCGGATATCACTTCACACGAGTCTTGATGGATGGCAGCAGTAGCCTAAACCTAATATACCAGGATACAATCCGCGTGATGGGGTTAGACCCAACACAAATTCGCCATAGCAATACTACCTTCAAAGGAGTAACGCCAGGCCCAGGGGCTCGTTGTACGGGCTCCCTCCTACTACAAGTTATATTCGGCTCCCCCGATAACTTCCGTAGCGAGCATTTAACCTTCCACATCGCTCCGTTTCAAAGTGGCTATCAAGCACTGCTCGGGCGCGAAGCTTTCGCTCACTTTAATGCAATACCACACTACGCCTCCCTCACACTCAAGATGCCCGGTCCACGCGGCATCATTTCAGTGCACGGAAATATCAAGCGATCTCTGCGCGCCGAAGAGAGTGAGGCTGCCTTGGCAGCCACACACTAAAGGCGCCCGAACTAGCCAAAGCGCCTCATAGGTCGTCAAGACCTCAGACACAACTAATCGAGTCCGGCGCCGCTACTTATACCGAATAAATGGTCACACCCCTACTTACAAGGGGCTCAACGCGTGCGGACATGTGGCCATTCCTCCTCATTTTAAATTATGCATATCTTTTTTGCACGACAACCTTTTTCACCTAAATTCCTCTCTTTTACAGACGATCATCGTGCCACACCCGTCCAGGATACGGCACAACGGAGACACAGGCGCAGACGTGCAGCAGGGACCCACTCCAAGGATTCTTTTTAGATTAAGACCCTGCGTAAACCTTTTTTACTGTCTCTTGTTGATACATATCCACCGTTGAGAAGGATGCTGACGTCTTGGCATGTGGCCACGCCAGACCAATGCACGTACCTGGACATAAGGGGCTTCTCACGAAGGCCATTATTTAGGCCCGGTTTACACCACAAAGACCGAATACCTTAGGGAGTGTTCGACGTCGCGAGTTTGGCCCTATATGCATCAGCTCCGAATCATTGTCTTTGGTCAAATGTTGGGTTTGCCCGACTCCTGTGTTTTGGTGCCTTACGTTCCGCTTTACCGGCTAAGGTAGCACCAGGAGAACCACTGCGATTGTGCCCTGGTTCATCCGGACGAGCACCTCAGTAGAGAAAGCCGAAAACTGACTGTCATGATCTAGCGCGAGACTGGTCAACCACTCGATGGCCCATGGGAATGTTAGAATTCCTCCGCCTTAACGAAGGGCCGCTTTCCGGCCAGGCATATACGCACCCCGGGATCGGGAGAGTGCGAAGCCACCAGGGGCTATCTAGTAGCCCCACTGTCAAACTCCTATGGCTAAGTGAAAGTGTTAAAGCATTATAGTCCGGTTGCCTCGCTCGCTCCGCTATCACCTCCTTAATAGGACCAAGAAGTTGGGTTAAGTGTGAATGCATGTTTCTACGAACACCTCCGCATTATATGCGTGGGGGTTGAAGCCGACGACTGCAATCTTTCAGGTTATACACATGTATACATAAACGGCCGCCCAGGGGGCATCACATTACTTTCAGGCAAAAGTATAAAAGTAGCCTTATGAAAATTTATAAAAGCATTTCGCTTACAATGAGATTACATGTCACTCAAACATAATATTTTTTGAGCACTGGGTCTCTATCAAACGAGCACCCTCAAGAACTTCCTCAAAGTAGTGCTCAGCAGCCCTTCGACCTATGGCCGAATCCTGCGCTGCAACAGTGGTAGCATCCATCTCCGCCCAGTATGCTTTAGCATGGGCAAAGGTCATTCGTGCGCCTTCTATACACGCCGACCTCTTCATCGCATTAATGCGCGGCACCACGTCAAGGAACTGCTGCACCAAGCCAAAATAGTTGTTCGGTTTTAGCCTTTCCGGCCATAGCTGATCCACAACAGACCTCATGGCGAGTCCGGACAACCTATTTAGTTCGGCCCATTTAGCTAGTTGGTCAGACAATGAAAGTGGACGCTCGGGAGAATGGAATTGTGTCCAAAACAGCTGGTCCAGTTCACGGTCCATCTGACCCTTGAAGTACTTGGCCGCATCAGCAGCGCTCGCCGCCAAATCCATATACGCATCCTCCGAACTCCACAGCCGATCCAGAGGGGCATACCATGGATCTCCGAACTTCCTCTGCAGCATAAAGGATTTCCCGGCTACAATATCCCCGGCTTCCCGCAGCTCCTCCTTCTTTGCCCTCATAGCAGAGCGGAGGTCTTTTCCCGTTGCAGCAACCTTCTCAAGGTCCGATGCCTTCGCCTGGTTTTCCTTTTCAAGAGCCCGACAACGGTCGACGGCGGCTTTTAATTCTACGGCCATATTGGCCATCTTATCCCGGCTCTCGCCATGCGCGGCCTTCTCGGCTCGCAACTCTTCGGCCGCCTTCAAAGCAGCCGCATTACCAAATCTTGCTTGTTCCTTGGCTCGGGCAAGTTCCGCCCGCAAGGTTTCAACAGTGGCAACTCCATCTGCAGTAATAACATGTTAAATATACTGGCTTCATGCTGCTCTTACTATGCGGCGTTTACCAGAAAATAACACCTACCCTGCGCCTTGTCAAGCCTTTTGTTAACAAGCTCGATGTCGGCGTCTGCCGCAGCCAACTGCCATTTTAAATGGGCAAACTCGCTAGTCCGGCTAGCCACCGGAGCTTCCATCACCTCCTCATACAAACAGTATGGTTACTACCTGGGATTATGATCCTCTGATCGTCGTCGTTCCCAACGACAACCAGAGTCTCAGGGGCTACTATCTACACAGGGCACACTTAGCACGTGCAGGACTATCATACATTATTTTACGTACCTCAAAGCCTGTCAGTAGACTCATAAAAGCTTTATGCAATCCGCTTTCGGCGGACAAGATTCTCTCCATCACCGTATTCATCAGCACACGGTGTTCATCTGAGATGGCTGCTTGCCCCACCAACTCCCTCAGAACATCCGACCGCACACTAGACGGTGCCGGACTCGTTTGTCTGCTCTCTTCGGGAGCCGGACACTGGGAACTTCGGGGGTCGACGGGATTATCTTCTGGCCTCGCTGGACTCGGAGAGGCCCTCCGCGACGACACTTCAGGGTTGCCCGCTTCCGGAGCGGAGGAGTCCGGAGGAGGCGTTTCGCTCTCCATCATCTCTGGAAGAAGATCCCCCGAAGACGAGCTCATTTGAGAGGGGCTAAGGCCCGAACTGCAAAGATACATGTAGTGGTTATCTTCTCAGAAGAAAAGAAGACATATCTGTACTATTAAGGTATTTTGGGTCACTTACGACTTGTGGGAGAATTGATCCCCCCGAGGACTTTGTGCGGCAACCGCACCCCCCGAGGTAGGACCCTCTGTGGGAGACTTCTTCTCCCGTTTCGAAGCTTCGGCTTCCGAATCCCCAGACGCAATCCTTTTCCTCCTCTGGTCATCTTCCTTCGTGAAGACGCTCGCTCCCTCGGCTGGAGCGATCGACGTTTGGGGCCCGCGACCGCCCGCATTTTCCTTCAAGGGCTCCGGGCAAGGTGCGGTCTGGAGCATCTTTTCCAATATCGGATTTTCCAAACCCTCAGGGAGGGGGGCCGAGCACCGAATCTACTTCACCTTCGTTAGCCAGTCCTGGTCAAAAAGCAAACTCTCAGAAATAACTTCTCATCAAAGGACAGGTAGTACGCTCGGTCAGAAGATGCCTTACCTGCTCGGCGGCACGGTTTCTACTCAGGCCCACGTCCTCGATAATTTCCGGACACTCCACTTGAGGTCCGAAGAACAACTTGTACATCTCCTCGTGCATCAGGCCGAGGAAATTTCGAATGGCGCGGTCCCTTGGGATTGAACTCCCACAAGCGAAGAGGCCGACGTTTGCAAGGCTGGACTTGACGAACCAGCATAACTTGTGTTACCGCGACCAAACTGAAATCTCCATTAAAGAGATCTTGAATGCGGCTTTGCAGTATAGGCACGTCCTTGGCCAGACCCCAGCTCAATCCTCTGCTAATCCATGACATCAGCGGTGGTGGAGGGCCTGGGCGGAAGACAGGGGCGGCCGCCCACTTGGCACTTCTAGGAGCCGTGATGTAGAACCACTCCTGTTGCCACAATTCAGACACCTCTAGAATGGAACCTTTGGGCCATGAAGCTCCCGTCATCTTGTGTATTGAGGTGCCTCCACACTCTGCATGTTGCCCCTCGATCATCCTCGGTTTTACTTCAAAGGTCTTGAGCCATAGGCCAAAGTGAGGGGTAACCCGGAGGAAGGCCTCGCACACAACAATAAATGTCGAAAGGAGTCCGGTGCTAGATCATGGAAATCTAGCCCGTAGTAAAACATCAAGCCCCTGACAAAAGGATCCAATGCAAAGCCTAGATCTCGGAGGAAGTGGGAGACGAACACGACGCTCTCGTTGGGTTCGGGGGAGGGGATGGCCTGCCCCCGGGGAGGCAGCCGATGCAGAATCTCGGCGGTCAGATATCTGGCCTCCCTCAACTTTTTGACGACTTCTTCCGTGACGGAAGAAGGCACCCATCGGCCTTGAAGGCTAGATACGGACATGACTGAAGGTTTGGAGCACCTGACCTGAACTTTGGGCGTTTGAGCTTGAGGTGGGGGAAGGATTCGATTGAGCACGGGAGGGAAAAATAAAAGGCCTCGTCCCTTTATAAAGAGGGTGGATATCGAACGTCCTATCCGTGTCCGTTTGGACTTGCCTATGATCTAAGAGTCCTAGAAGCGGTTGGGTTACCCACGCCCGTATTGATGAGAATCCCGGAATAAGGGGACACGATCTCTGCTTTCACAAGACATGCCAAGGAAACTGCCTCGCATAACGCGCTGAGGTGGGATACTGAAATGACTCAGATAAAGGCTTGGCCGTGGTGTGTCACGCTACGGAATATGTCAGCAGATTAGATTTGTGTAAATATTATTCTATCTATGGCAATATGTGGAAACTTATTTTGCAGAGCCAGACACTATCTTTGTGTTCAAAATCTTCTATGAAGTACTTGGAGGAGGAACCCGCCTTGCAATGCCGAAGACAAACTGCGCGCCGGACTCGTCCTCATTGAAGCCTGGTTCAGGGGCTACTGAGGGAGTCCTGGATTAGGGGGTGTTCGGATAGCCGAACTATACCTTCAAGCCGGACTCTTGGACTATGAAGATACAAGATTGAAGACTCCGTCCCGTGTCCGGAAGGGACATTCCTTGGCGTGGACGGCAAGCTTGGCGATACGGATGTTCAGATCTCCTACCATTGTAACCGACTCTATGTAACCCTAACCCTCTCCGGTGTCTATATAAACCGGAGGGTTTTAGTCCGTAGGACAACATACACATCAACAATCATACCATAGGCTAGCTTCTAGGGTTTAGCCTCTCTGATCTCATGGTAGATCTACTCTTGTACTACCCATATCATCAATATTAATCAAGCAGGACGTAGGATTTTACCTCCATCGAGAGGGCCCGAACCTGGGTAAAACTTCGTGTCCCTTCCCTCCTATTACCATCCGGCCTAGATGCACAGTTCGGGACCCCCTACCCGAGATCCGCCAGTTTTGACACCGACAGGCTGCCTTTGGGCCTACCATGGAGCGACGTCTGCATGAAATTTTATTGCCACACAAGGCTCGTCTCTTTTTCTCTACATGTTCAGTTCCATTGTTTACAATAACTGTCATGCATAGGAATAAAACATAGTGAGATTATGTAAGGAGTGCATGCAAAAATCCAGAGTGATGGTAGCAACCTGTGGATAGACCCAAAACTAATAATAGCAGGCAGATAATGGCTTCAGTTAAAAAATACAGGTAATGGCTTCTTTACTGTTTGTTTCCCACCCAACATGAAACTCATAGTAGACACCAGATATTAACCAGATAGTAGATAGATACTATTGATAGCAGCCCCGATATGTACCCCACAACCATTTAAAAACTCAAGTTTGACCATTAGTTTGGAGCTGACTCAGAGTCTAATCGGTGAACAGGACGATAAAGTAGCATGTAATATTAAGCGATGCATAACATAAGCAGACACGAAAGAGTGCGACCTCTCTTGCGGACCCGTATAGTCCGCGAGGTCATCTGCTCGGTTGATGATGGTAGTGCAGTTTTCATGGCTGCCAGTGGCGGGGAAGAAGATCTGAGGCGGCGAAAGACAGTCTGGAGGCCGGATCCCTGCTGTGCTGGACCCTTCTGTCATTGGAGCAGCTGAGCTGGGCTGGACGACGGCGCAGCAGGAGCGGGACAAACCACGCAAGGTTTTCTTTGACAACTATCTCTAAGAGAAGTAATTCTGTAAGGGCTCGTTTGAATTGGAGGATTCCAACAATGCAGGGATAGGAAATAGACATGAATAGGATAGGAATCCACGTGCAAAACAGAGAATTTAAAAACACAGGATTTCTGCCAATCTGGGTGTTTGATTCACAACAATTGGAAGATCACAGGATGCAAAGAAGCATGGTGAGATTAAGTCAAACCACAAGAAAATGTACAGGTATAATGCTATTATGCTACTATCTCCTAGTCTTGTGCTTCATGAATAGGAATTTGAAAAGGAGGACAAGTAAAAATTGAAATTCCTATGTTTTTTCTTTCAAGGAGACACTAAAGGAACAAATCCGTGTGCTCAGTGGACAATATATATAACATGTAGAGTAAAAAAGAGATGCAACAAGTGTACAACCTCTTTGGCGAAGCCATGTCGATCTCAGTGTGATTGGGTTGGCCGGTGAGGATGCTCCGGCTGACTTGGCTATCGGAGGAGGGGAAGAAGATCTTAGGCGTCTGGAGATGGAGCCCGAGGTACTGCTCCGCTGTGATGGAGGGTTTCGTCGTTGGAGCAGCTCCGGTGAGTTGTACGATGCCGAAGCTGAAGCAGGACAAGAGAGACAACGAACAACATTAACCTGAGTGGAATTCTAATAGCATCTCCAATACATAACGTAAAATACATAAACACAGAGTGCTAGATGTAAAATACAGCAGCCGCTCATCTCTGAACTTAACTGTCGAAACTGCATTTAACTGTCGAAACTGAACTTAATTGTCGAAACTGAACTTAACTGTCGAAACTGAATATTGCTGTCGAAACTGAACGCACTAGCAAGGTGAGGCTACACGTCAGTCAACTGACTTTTTCATCTCTGGTCAGTCGATTTTGCAGCCGTTGGATAGGAAATCAAGGGCCTGCGGTTCATCTTCAACCTCCACCCCCCTGAGCCGGCCAAACAGCAACCCCCCGCCGCCCGCCCGCCCCGAAAAAACTCCCCACCGCCGGTCCGCCGCCGCCCCGGCCATCCCTCTAGCCCCCCCCCATGCCACCGCCCCGCCACCGCCGACGACCACCGCCCCCATCCTGAACCCTAAGGTAGATAGTGGGGTACCTCTCCGACGAGCCCCCCTCCCGCTGCGGCTGGTTCTTCCTTCACCCCGGCGGCATTGGAGTGAAGTGTAGCTAAATCAGAGCAGCATCGCAAGCAAGAGCAAGAGCGAGAGCAGCAGTGCGAGCAAGAGCAATAGCAAGAGCAGACCAGGCAGGGGACCGAGAGCAAGAGCAGAGCAGCAACGCGAGAGCTAAAGCAGTAGCAGGTCCTACTGATGTGGACGTCGCCGCCGAGGGAGCGACGCCTTGGAGGAAGTGGCCGGCGACGCCGCCGTAGATGGAGTCGCGCCGTGTCGGCTCGAGACCAAGCGCCGGCAGCACCGTGAGATCGAATCAAGAAGAAAATGCGGCGATTAGTGTACAACCTCTTTGGTGGAGCCGATTAGGCCGCAGCTTCATCCGAGGAAATGGTGATGATGATGCTCTTCCGGTGGTGCAGGTGAAGATGGCGGTGTGGGAATGGAGGTTGCGCGAAAGACGAGGGGAACACCGGGGCAGCTCCTTGGAGGTGGAGGACGGGGTGGCTGAATCGGCGGGACGATGAGATCGACGACGGATCCTCATCCGGTATGGTGGATGAGGGACGTCGAGGTGTTGTTGTGGGCGACGTCATCGGGGAAGAGGCTCTGGCTGGGTGGCGGACGGAGCAGGGTGTGGGGTTTAGTCGCGGGTTTCGTGGCCTCGGTGTACGAATGGGTGGGCGAATGGGATGGCAATGGGGAACCATGTCTTAGAGAAGCGCTTGTACGAAATGTGGGGTAGTTACGAAAGTACCCCCACCGATTTGAGGCGGTTCTTTCGGTTCAGGGGTACCACGGGCATTTCGCGTGTCGGAATATCACAGGAGGTGGGAGTTTTCACGCGCGATGTAATTTCGGAATAGCAAGGCGCGGGTTGAGATGGAGGGAGTTCTCAGAGCACAACGAGACAAAGATATATCTTAAATATTTCGGGCTAACAAGGCGCGGGTTGAAATTTCCGGACAAGCCTAACGTGTATTGTACCAAATCAATGCGCCCTACAAATGTCATTCAAAATTTTGAATTCATGTTATGTTCAATTAAAATATTTCGCTACGTGTATAATGCATGCAACCTACTACTCAAATGAACGTTTTAGTGCATTCCAAACGTATATACTACTGCTTCAATATGAACTAAATTTGAATTCGTTTCTCTATATGAATAAGATCTACAATAATGATTGTTGTGAAGTCAAAGCATTTGAATTTGTTTCTCTGTTTTAATAAGATCTACAATCATCATTATTGTCAAGTTAAACCATCGTTTGTGTATTATCTTCACAGCACACCACATGATTAGTCTCGAGTTACATATGAACTATGTGTACTATATGAACTCGAACTAGATTTTTTGAATCCACTTTATTTTGATTTCAAATCACATTACATTTCTAGCACTAGCTAGATCTTCATAATCTAAACCATGTCTCATATGTATAATGTGTTTATCACATTATTATGGTGCCCCGCCCCCTACGCCTACAAGTATTTAGATGTGAGTTGCAAACACCACACATTACCAGAAATTCAAATAAAATGTGAGAATGTTCGATATATAGCATTGTTTAGATTGTTCGATATTTAGTTGTAAGCTGCAAATGCCACACATTATCACAAATTCAAATAAAATATGAGCTTGTTTGATGTATAGTATAGTTTAGATTGTTCGGCATTTAGTTGTGAGTTGCAAACGCCATGCATTATCACATTATGGTATAACATGTGCACAGCATGTGTATCACCGCTATATTCATGCATGCAATGTTTAAAACACTATGATCTCCTATTCAAATATATGAATCCGCTTTCATATCAAATTATGATCTTTGTTAGTCTCTTACACCCACACAATCCTCTAACCTTTGTAGCTACCACTAACTTTCTCTCATGCATGCACACGCCCTCCTCGCCCTCCCCTTCCCTCGACATTCTATCCACCGGGCACATTCATTTTTTTTCTTTAGGTCATTCTCCCAGAGTCTCCACAACTCCTTTCCGACACACACCGATCGATAAACCTCTCCAGCGATGCCTGCCTACAACACACAAACACACCTTCAATCTCCTCCTTTATGTGTCCTTGCCTCGTGTCTCTCATACGGTCAGACACACGTGTAAACTCTCGCCCCTCTTTTCATCGCTCTCACAACCGCACACTCCTCCCCCTATCTAGCTAGTAGTTGGGCCTCTCGCACCACCTCCTAGCTCCATTCTTCTATCTATCCGTCTCACTGGGCCTTATTTGCCTCTAACAAATGGACGTACACCGACCGATCTCTCGCTATACATATAGCTAGCTAGGTCCTTATAAATCGTTTTTACCCACACGTCAATCGATCTACCTCATTAGTTGTGTCTATCCCTTCCTCCGACAAACAACAATTGATCTACCGATCTAGTTAGGTTTGCTTACCAAACACATGGTTCCCCTTCATCATCCATGGATGCGTCCCGACAGATCTATCACGCACAGGCACACACAGAAACACATCCCCACTCTTATTGATAACATTGCACTTCCACCCTCAGTTTGTCTAGTAGGCCTCTCCCACCATCTTCGAGAAGCAACTCCATCACCCATCCAGCACTCTACCCCTCTCCCTCCCTCTCCCTCCCTCTCTCTCTCCTCTCTCTCTCCCATCATATTTCCCGTCCTTCAGTTATGTATGGATGTCGACCGATCTCCCTCAAGACATAGCTGGGTCTCTCCTTCTCAACACATATACGAGTCGTTCTACCTCTATAGTTAGGCCTCTGCCTACCCCTCCCACCACCCCCTCCCCCCCACACACACCGATACATCGAGCGCTCTAGTCATGTCTCCCTGCCACACACAAACTTGACGTGTGCCCTCTAATGTTCCGGTAGGCCAGTCGCCCTATATCTTTGACTTGTACACACACAATTTCGATGGCTCTCTTCATCGATATCGCACCCACCCACTTGATCCTCTCTTCGACTCTATCGATAGCTATGACCCCTCCCTCTCTTCTCCTGGATTGACTGACCCTCTATGTATGATATGGACAGGCCTCCATTTCACACATATTGCATGCAAAATTTTGTTTGAGATGTCATCGACACATATTCCCACAAATAATTCACGAAATCAACCCCCCACCCCACCCCCACCCTAAAACAAAAATACTCACGAACGCGGTTTGTATCTCTCACACTCACCCACGTAGGTGGGGGACGTGCACGGAGAGAAGAGGTGCATGCACGGCGCACGTACTCCGTCTCTTTCCCAACCACACCCGCGCGGGTACACGGTGGAGCTCATTTCTGTGCGAAAAAGGCAGCCCATGTGGTAATTTGGCACGTGTACTGGTTGTCCACTTGGTGGAGGGAGGATTGTCTACCACGGGTGAACAAACAAATTGCGACTTGACGTGTTATGTTAAAAAAAGAGGCAAACCATGTGGGGCCTACCTTAGAGGCAAGGCTCTATACACTGGAGTACTTTTGATGTGTCCCGTCAACTCGCAGAACAAGGATAAGCTTGCTTAGTACGCCGTCTCCCCCGCCCACGGGCGCGGTGGCTCGCAGGATGAGGTGAAGCTTGCTTACTACGCCTTACGCTTGCTCCCTCACCCATGCGCACGGTGGCTCGCGGGACGAGGAGAAAAATTTACTACTCCCTCCGTTTACTCCTCGTCCCTACTACCTTGGTTATAGAGATTATATCATATTGTTTGGAATATATATGTCCTTTAGTAGACTTCAATTTGAACTACTAGTACATACTCCAAACACTGATGTATATAGACATATTTTAGAGTGTAGATTCACTCATTTTTCTCCGTATGTAGAACTCTCCCTCGCCCCTCGACCCTCGCCCACGTGGTGGACATGCAACAATTCATTCGGTCTCATATAGCCAGAACGATATATACTGCACTACCATTATTGCTCGACTTCCCGAAGAGGCGAAGAGCCAATCGCATGGTTAATATTTTGGAGATGCCAAGCGCAAGGTTATAGGAGAATGAGTAGTAGGTGCCGCGTCATTTATAAATAACTTTTTTTTCTGTGGCACGTATGCAATATGATAGGTTCATATGGAGAGAAAAGGAAACCGCTCCACTATATACATAGTCAGGACGGGCCAGCCTACACAGTTGCTTGCTAGGGTTGCTTTCTTCACACTCTCTCGCACAAAACGGCTGTGGCCACATCTCTAACATCCCGGCGGATCACGTCCGCTTGGGGAAGGGGTGGATGCTTAGTGTAGATGCGGTGGCCGTCGCCGACGGCAAAAACTCACTGTCGGCACGTCCCGATCAGGGGTCCCCGCCGTGCTCTCTCACAAAAATCGGTGAGGTTGCCTTCATCCCTTGCTCACTGCTGCGACGTGGGCAGTTGCCGCCTCCCGCCGCCCTCCTCAAGGTTGAGCTACGTCCCTCAGGTACAACTCCCTTTACAGCCGGCTTGCACCACTGCTCCAGCTACCCACATCACTCCCTGTGGATATTTCTCTACTTCTTTGCCCCGCACATACCTCTACTGGCTTCTACGTACTGTATTTGTGATGAGTTTATGTCTCATCAACTAGTCCCAGTAATATAATTCTAATCACGCTTGTTCAATTTCTTTGCCACAGGGATGCTCATCTCGATTTTGGTGAAACTGCACAAAATGATCCGATGGTCAAAAGGTTGCAAACTTCATTTATTAGGAAGCTCGAACGTTGCCAGCAAATTGAAGCCTGGTCAGGGTTCACGGTTCAAGGGCTAGGGACTGCATGGATCGTTTTTTTCTTTAGCTGCCTCTGTTCCAAAATAAGTGTCAACTTTAGTAGTAGTACAACTTTGTACTAAAGTTTGCACAAAGTTGATAAACTTATTTTGGAACGGATGGAGTACATATTTGCTATGATCTGTCAATCATTGAGATGCAATAGCATGCATGTTAGTCTCCTTTGTATTTGATGAAATGTTGCAACGAGAAACCTTGGACGCAAGATACATGTAACAGAAGATGGAAGGTTCATAGCATTGTACAAATTTATCTCGCTGATAAATTACAGTATGTACTATACTAGTACTTCCTCCGTTCCTAAATATAAGTCTTTGTAGAGATTTCACCATGAACCACATGCGGATCTATATAGATGCATTTTAAGTGTAGATTCATTCATTTTGTTCCGTATGTAGTGGAATCTCTACAAAGACTTATATCTGCTAGTAATAGCTAGCCCCCACTACTAGGAATTCTCTATCCTCTCCTTGAGCCACGTCATCAAAATTGATGTAGCCGTTACATGAAGTAAATCAGTCCATAATAGCCGTCTGATCTTGACGTTGATAGGCTCCACACTAAGACACATGCAAGCATGCAGAAATACCGTGCCACATGCATGTGAGTGGGTTTTAAATCACATCAACATGTCTGCATGCAAGCATGCACCGGTAGCATGCATGTAAGTGAGCTTTTAAGTCCCATTAACATGTCAAAATGAAAAATATAATCCCATTATGCAGTAGGAGTTGGCTGATCTTTTTTCCTTACGTGGGATGATCTAAATGATGATGGGAGTTTATTTAGTTTGGCTACCACATTTGTCATGCGGTTATAGAGTTTTTTTTTGTTCTATGAAATCGATAATTTTGCGCAGAGAGATATACCGTTGTTTCGCGCCAACGCGTGGGGACTCATCTAGTAATATTTAGGAACGGAGGGAGTACTATGTAAAGAGTTAGGTGTCGCACGGTGATAGTGTGAGGTGGGCCATGTAATCACTTAGCCTGCGTGTTTTCACTGCTCTTGCACGCCTCCGCTGTAAGAATGGAGAAAATTGTAATCTATTCCCTCCGTTCCAAAATAGATGACCTAACATTATACTAACTTTGTACTAAAGTTAGTACAAAGTTGAGTCATCTATTTTGGAACGGAGGGAGTAGTAGTAGTATACCTCCTTTCGCCGAAAGCGTGGGACATCCAGCAGTCCTACCACCTCAGTAATAAAGACCAATGAGCCGTCAAATCACATAGATCCAGCAGTAAGTTGGATGGACAAAGCAACCATCACTCTTGCACCAGTGAGAGGTCGCGTCCGCTCTGCCCGGGCTTGAATGCGGCACCGATTCTTTGGAGCGGCGCTGACCGTTTCGGGAGGGAAGCGCGCGCGGGCGATGGAGGGGCTTTGGGTGGGCCAGGCTGGTCAGGAACGGGCGTGGCAGCTGTCCGCATGTCCCTACCGGACACGCCCGGAAAAGAGAGGATGCACCGACTCTCGCGGCTAAAACCGTACACTACACAACATCTCTCTGTAGGAGTAGGTCGATCTGTCGCTCTCTCTAACACACACATGGTGTTAAACACACACACACACACACACACAGACGCACACGCATGCACCTTGGTCCCGTTGCACCTTCTAACGTGACCTATTACACCTAGACGGAGGGAGTAGTAAGTATACGAGATACGGTGGCACACTGACTTAAGTCGAGTACAAGTGCCCAAAATTTGTGTGCATGTTATAATAAGGATTCACTTAAAATAGTACGTGAGCGAACAGAGGGATCAATTTGACAGTGTTCCTGAGCAGTAGCGAGATGTGTGAGGTAACATACACCGCTGGCGCTTTTAATTTTTCTTATTAATTTGTTTCTTTCACCCTCTGACTGGTGGGACCCAACGTACTACGTGGAGAGAGGTAAGGTGACTAAGGCTGCATTATTTCTGCACCACTGTGGATAGTCTTACCACCAAAGCCACATGACACGATTATGATTGAAATCCCAATGACTCCCACACACAAAAAAAACACGGCATGCTTGTCACATGAATGCAGGAATGTATAAAAGGTTATTTCCCCCTCGTTGAACATAATGGGAGGGTTGTGTAGCTGGTTAGCCTGTTCGCTCATCAAACTTGAGGTCTCGGGTTCGATAACCACACTTGAGCATAATTTGTGCCAGGAGGATTCTTTGACTGGTTAAAATGTTTTCTAGGGTTTGCACGCTTCACACTCTCTCTCCAGTATATATATATATACACACACACACACACGCTGGAGCATCAGCGCTTGTAGTTGCTCTCTTCACACTCTCTCGCCCTCTCCCGCTCGAGGCTCAGCGCTTGTACTTGCTCTCTTCACACTCTCTCGCCCTCTCCAGATCTAAACAAGACTTCGTTGGCCTCTCTCTCCCCTCACTGCTGCTCAAAGAGCCGGCAGGATCCGTCCGCCGGGAAGGGAAGGAGGCTTAACGCTGTCGCCGTCGGCGAAGGACTACCGGTGCAGCTGTTCACTTTCCACCCAGCGGCGGCGCGGGAGGGCCTCCAACCCCTTCTTCTTCGCCGCCGTCCCGTCGCCCACCGAACCACGCCCCAAGAACCTTAAGGTATAGTTTACTTACTCCACATGCATTGCTCTAGCTGCATGTATACCATGAATCTAGGACGTGGTTCAAAGAGGAAAGGAGTGGGGGAAAGTTGTGGGAAAATTTGTATATAGCATGAATCTAGGACGTGGTTCAAAGAGGAAATGAAAGGGGAAAGTTGTATAGCATTAATCTAGGACGTGGTTCAAAGAGGAAAGGAATGGGGGAAAGTAGTGGGGAAAGTTGTATCGCATAAATCTAGGACGTGGTTCAAAGAGGAAAGGAAGGGGCGAAAGTACTAGTTCAAAAAGGAAAGGAAGGGACAAGGCTGTAGAGTTTGAGCAGGACTAGATTTGCTGCACTCACATAGGGAAAGGCGTCTAAAGATAACAAAACTGGGACCAACACAAATATGCTCCTTGGTTGTTTGTTCTTTGTTGTAATAGACTGGCCATGACCATAGTACATCGGTAGATGCACATGGTGCTGGTGCGTCCACTGTCCCGTGCAACTCATTGGCTGTTGTTAATCTAAGGACCTGTTTGGTCAAAAACTCCCTAGTCCCTACCTGCTGGGTTCCAGGGACTAAACATGGACTAGAGGTTATTAAATGACATGCTAAAAGACCATGTTACCCCTAGTAATGAACTAATAGAGACAAGGTGCGATGCGTGGCAGGGGCAACTGTTGGAAAAAGTCCCAAAAAGACTACCTCGGGGTCTTCTTTCTTTAGTCCCAAATGCCCACTTTTAGTCCCCAAGGCCTTGTACAATGGGAGATGCTTAGGGGTGGTGCTTAGAGAAATAAACCAGGCTTTCTTTAAGCACCAGTGCTTATTTGTACAGGATAGACGCTTAACTAAGCGTCTCTCCTGTAGAAATAGACACCAGTGCTTTAGAAAAACCCGGTTTATTTTTCTAAGCATCTCTCTAAGCACCTTCCATTGTACAAGGCCTAAAAGTCCCTCCTCTTTGGTTTAGATGGGACTGACACGGAGTTTTTTTAGTCCCTACACCAAAATGTCCCTGTAAACAAACACCCTCTAATAATACCGCTGGAAAATTGATGCAATGCCATAGTTAAAAGCAAATTACATGTTTAACGAATTTTATTGTTAATATAATCTCTATGTTAATATTAATCAATGCCACCGTTTGAGAAATGCTACTGTCTTGCTTTCCTTCCCATTTAGATAAGGTAGATGCTTCTTTTTGTTGGCTTCTGTGTCATCCACCGTTATTGACCACTAGTTGTTTCCTTTACACCTCTGTGTAAACAGGGTTATCTGCTTCACCTTGTTGCCATTGTGACCTTTTGTTGCACTGCACAAAACACTTTTGTTTTAAGAGTGTTTTGTGCAGTTCAACCAAAATGTCACACCGACAATGTTGCTTGATTGCTTGATCTTAGTGGAACTGCACAAGAGGAGATCTTACTTCCTATCTGTTAAGGCGAATTTGGTTCAGATCTTCTTCTTGTGAGTTGTTTGAATTCCTCATCATGAGAGGTCAGTACTAGCCTTCTTTCACATGATTCTGCAGTGTGCATTCATATGTTGTGCTACTTGTACGATAATGTTGCTTGATTTTAGTGAACTGCACAAATGGAGACAAGACTTCCAATATGTATGTGCACCGTAATATCCCATTGAGGTAAGATAAGGATATTTCACAACTTCTGGCCTATATTTTGCCACTTTCATCAGAAAATTAAGTTTAGTACTATACTTGTGCTCCCTAATTGACATGCCAAATCTTACATTGAAGGAGAAGCTTGTTTGTTATTGAACCAAGTGATGAAGGGGAAGAACAAGGGGAAGAAAAACAAAAATCAACTCCTGGTGCTATAATGAAGCACTGGAACTATGATGACACTAGTAATGATATAGTTTTGCATCTTAATTTATTGCTATGGCTGGAACGAGCAATTGTTTTGCCACTGATTTGATGCCACTCTTAATGTAATATGTAATTATCTCTACTTGTGCAAACAGGGATCTTCTTTGAAGATACCATATATTTTAGTGGAACTGCACAAGAAGATGTTGGAAACATTAAACTAATCGAGGAGTATATTGTAAGCATGGCCACCACTGTAGATAGCAATAGATGGTTCCGGAGAATTGCTTCATCTGTATGCTCTACACAATAAGCCTCCTGACAAAGGTTGGTACTCGCCCACTAATTTCATCCATATGATTGAGCTTTGTCATCTCTATTGGTGTTGTGCTACTGTTTAGATACTGTCATGAAAAAGTGGTATTGTCCTTGAGAATTGCTTCATCTATGTTGTTTTAAATATTTCCTTTCCTTTTTTTCGAGCAAACAGTGATGCTAGCATTTAGTAGTCCTTTTGTCTTTGCACAACAGGATCATCTTCCTCTGAAGAAGAATATGGAGTACGTGAAGTGACTAGTTCTGATTATACCAGGATGAAGAAGCCCTGTCTATCTTATCATCAGAAGGAGCAGTTGAAGGATGGTTACATTACTCCCCACAAGACCAAACTAACTTCAGCTCAGAAGGACTGACAAAATCTCCATTTTTTGCTGTGAGAAATGTCCGAACTGATGGCAAACCCTGCCCATTCCACAATCGTAGGCATTTGATATTTTGGAATGGGACAACCTTGTCAAATTTTGCTCATTGATTTTAGCAAGACATGCATTTGATATTTTCGAATGGGACGCCCTTTGCTGTCAGCAGCGTTGATCAATTTTTTTCTTTATTCTTTAATTGTGAAGTAAATATTGCCTCTGACATGTGAGTCGCTGAGATGCATAATCATCGATTGTTTTGAATATTCTCTATGAATTGCCAGGCCTGTGTGTTTGATTGCAATGTACAGAAACGCTAAAAAGATGCTCAAACTCTTTGTACTCCTTCTATTCCTTTTTACTTCGCACATTGTGAAAGTGCATACTTTTTTGTATAAGATTGGTCAAAGTAGAAATACTTTGACTGCAGACAGAACTTGTATGCAGACTAGAAAGGACCAGAGGGAGTACATGTGAAACTGCTGCAAACGAGGTGATCACCCTGGGAATAATGCTAGTACGTATTGTTTTGCATGTTCATCCAATGCCAGTGATACAGGAATTCGTACTAATCGAAATAAATTCATTCATACATGGTCGGATTTCATATAAACATGCCAGATTTCATTACATTTCATACATTCTTCAACTAAAAAGGGGTGCGCTGGAGGTATAATTAATTAACCGAAGCTACCCACCTGTGTCCCACTGAGCCGAATAGAAGCTTCAGTGACTTAACTGCAGGTGCAGTTGTGTAACTGACATGTGGCCTGTTGGTTCCACGTGTCAGTCAGCCAACTGCACCAGCAATTAAGTTGAAGCAGTGTTATTCTCCAGCAGAACTCCCCGACTCCACGTCGCCGCCAAGAAGCTAACCGGCCGTCAATGGTCAACCCGCCTAGCTTGGCTTCAACAGGAGGGTAGCAGTGGTGGCCTTACTTGGACCCGAGCGGCGGCGACCTACCATGTTCTACTCTTCCTCGTTTTCTGTGTGGTGCGGCCTCGTTGGCAGCGGGGCAGGGCGGAGCCGGCGATGTCCTTTGTCTCGTTGTCGGCGGGCGGCGCCTCAGCGGAGCGGTGGAAATCCAACCCCGCGTTGCCGGCAGGGTGCGGCCTCGGTTGAGCTGGCGATGTCCTCTGCCTCGTTGTTGGCGGGGCGGGGCCTCGGCGGAGCCGGCGGTGTCCTCTGCCTCGTTGTTGGCGCCGCGGGGCCTCGGCGGAGTAGGGCCTCGTCGACGCCAGCGGAACGGGGACTCGTCGGAGCCGGCATTGTCCTCTACCTCGTCCTCGGTCTCGCCAAACAGCGCCTCGCCCGCTTCATCGCCCTCTTTGCTAGCCTCTTTGTAGGCGGCCGCAGCCTCCGCCACCCGCATGCGGTACCGCCAGCGCTCGAGGCGGCCCTTGCAGGCGGAGCGGTACGAGTCGAGCAGCGCCTCCTGTTCCGCCCGCTCAGCGGTGATCTGCTCCTCCGCCTGCAGGTGCTCCTGGAGGAGATGGTGGTTGTAGGCGGCGTCGGCCTGCGCCTCCTGGAACTGCTCCTGACGCATCTGCCTCACACTGTCCACATATTGGGCACAGGCCTCGCCAATGGTCATGGTGCAATGCACCGGCGAGGATGGCGCGGAGGAGGTGGTTGGCGCCGGATCGTCGACTACCATGTTCCCCATTGGGACGTCGTCATCCTCCGGCTGCCTGCCGGCCAACCAGTCGGCAGCAATGGCTGCCATCTCCTTGTGGTCCGTCGTCCACCCGTCCCGAAGAGCGCTGGAGCACGGGGAAGCCATGGTGGGCAGTAGTGGTGTGGACAGGAGAAAGGGAACAGATGCGGATGCCTGTGGCTATGGCCGGCGCAGCAGTTTATATAGCAATGGTGGGCGGGCAGAGGGACAGACGTGTGGCGCTGGAGTAGCCGCCTCGGCAACCGCGTATCATTAATGTGGGCGGCAGATGGATGGACGGATGGCACTTGTGTCGTTTGAAGGCAGAGCAATCGCCTGCACCGAGAAGCGGGGCGGGCAGCGCTGACTGTTCCGGGCGGAAAGCCCGCGCGGGCGAGGAGATGACTTTACTTGGAGAGGATGACAATGGGGACCCACCAGGTCCACAGCCTCACGTACGCAAGTGCCTCCTTATTATATATATATATATGTATAAAACTATACTCCCTCCGTCTAGGTGAATAAGTCGTATTAGAAGGTGCATCACGACCTAGGTGCAAGCAGATTGGTGGAAAAGAAGAATATTTCTCTCTTCTAAACACAACATTTAATCACAGCAGTTAAGAGGATGCCTTATTAGCTACCCATGCAGGCCATCGTAATTCATAGAATGCAAAGCGCTTTTATTTCTTGCCTAATAACCGCATGGACGTGCTGCATGCATTGGTCCTTGCCCGAGCAAAAAAGGGAGGAAAGGGGTTTCCACGGGAGACAACGAGGCAGAGGTGGAACCGCTCGCAGGAGTAATTTATTTTGCTTCCCCCTGGTTTCCTGACATCACGGTCCCACACCATTGTCAACCTATGTAGTAGTCAATAAACGAGAGAATTGCACAAGAAGCGGCCGACGGCTGGGACCAAGCAGCTCGAGCAGTATTTGTGTTTTTGAGGTGTGAGCACTACAGAGTTTTTCGATGTTTAGCCCAGATATTAATTTTTCTCCTCTGAACAACAACGAAAACATCACTGCAGGTATTAACTGGGCGGGCTGTGACCCGTCTAGCCCAGGCCAGAAATCTAGCCCAAATATTAATTTTTTTCAAGCTGAAAATGGCTAGCCCAACTACACTTTTTTTTAGGAATACCCAGGCAAGGTCAAGTTGTTATTCTCCGCCCCGCTGGGCTGCAAATCTTTCCTAGGAGGGATGCATTAGGCTTAACAAGAAAATGGGCTTTAAGAAATAATAAATGGGATGTAATTATAAAAACTGGGCAGTAACTATAAAAAAATGCACCAAACACGTGATTACTTTATAAAATATTATTTTTGGATATTGAAAATTTTAATTTCATTAATTGTTGCGAGCGCAATGTTTCGTTGGATTTTACGTAATATAAATTTATATTGAAATTGTATTTAATCTGACTAGAAATTTCGGGATAAAAATATTTCGGATCCCATCAAAATGTGGGAAATTTTATTGAATTCTGTTTTGAACAGTTGGTTGAAATGGGCTGTACTTTTAACAAACTGTAAATGGGCTGTAGTAAATTCCATTAGAATTCAAAAATGGGCTACACATTCTTAAAAATCTCAAATGGGCTATAAGTTCTCTGCCACACACTTCTGGCCTTACTAAGTTGGCGCGTCCCCTAAAAAACAGAGTTGACGCGTATGCAAGGCTTTGTCAACTTATAGTCAACACACGGTTCTAGCAGCAGTGGCCGTTGGATGTCCATCCAACGGATGCCGTGCTTCTTCTTCAATCTCGGATATTCTAGCTTCACCCGCAAAAAAATGATTCCTCCCCTGACATCTGGGGCGCACCGTTTCGGAAGCTGACCTGTGGGCCTACTAAGTTGACGTACCAAGGGCGTTGTCAACTTAGTCAATATAAACGATTCTAGCTGCAGTGACCATACGATGTCCATCCAACGGCCGTAGTGCTTCTTCAACCTCTGGTCTTCTTGCTCCAGCTGCCCAAAGCAGCGCCGGTCGTGCCGCCTGCTCCTGCCTCCCATGGCGGGCTGTGCTACCGCGGAGGCCTCACCGCCCCCTACTATTCCCACCGCTGGCCAGGCCCTGCGGCGACGGCAGCCTCACACCGTAGCTGAACGAGTGAACCCTCATACTCCTCTCCGCGTGGGCATCCACTGCCGCGTCTTCACCGGCTCCGCGTCGTCCCCTTCCTAGGCCTCACCGTCGTCCACCGCCCTGGTGCTCTCGGCGCGGCGTGGTCAACGTGGTGAAGGAACGACTTCCATCGGACGTGGACTGTACGTGGAGAGGCTGACAGCTGGGTCCATGGCGGCAGCAAGGAAGTGCCTCCTTATTACGCGGAAAATAATGATTCCTCCACCTGATAGCAGGGACCCACCGGACGGGCCACCAGTATTTCGCGAAAAAAATCGTTTCCCCCTGACTGCTGGGACCCATCAGACGGGCCATCGTATTTCACAAAAAAACGTTCCCCCCATTGTCAGCTCGGACCCACCGGAAGTGCCTCCTTATTACGCACAAAAAAATGAATACTCCCCTGGCTAGCTGGGACCCACCTTGCTGGGAGGCTGACTTGTGGGCCTACTAAGTTGACGGGGACGAAGGGCTTTGTCAACTTAGTCAATATGAATGATTCTAGCTCCAGTGACCGTATAATGTCCATCCAACGGCCGTAGTGCTTCTTCAACCTTTGGTCTTCTTGCTCCAGCCGCCCAAAGTAGCGTCGGTCGTGCCGCATGCTCCTGCCTCCCGTGGCCGGCTGTGCTGCCGCAGAGGCCTCACCGCCCCCTACTATTCCCATCGCTGGCCAGGCCCTGCGGCGACGGCAGCCTAACACCGCAGCCGAACCAGTGAACCCTCGTAGTCCTCTCCGCGCGGGCTTCCACTGCTGCGTCGTCCCCTTCCTAGGCCTCACCGTCGTCCACCGTCGTGGTGCTCTCCGCGCGGCGTGGTCAATGTGGTCAAGGAACGACTTCCATCAGAATAGTACTGTACGTGGAGAGGATGACAACTGGGTCCACGGCCACGGCCCAGTTTTTTTGTGATTTGCCAACTAAGTCGCTTTGTCAGGCCTGTTGGGCTGCGAATCTTTCAAGATGAGGAGAGCTTTCATTCGGCTGGCCGAGAAAATGGCCCGTCAGTAATGAGAAATGGGTTGTACATTTTTAAAACACATCAAACCGGCAATTAGTTTCAAATATCTTTTTTTCATTTCAAGATTTTAAATTACATTAATTTTTATGCGTGGAGAATTTGTTGGATTTTATATTGATATACATTTATTTTTAAAATCAATTTGAATGTGAGTCGAAATTTCGGGATTAAAAATAGTTCGGACCGCACTGAAATATGCAAAATTTCATATAATTTTTTAACCGTTGCCACAATATGGGTTGTAATGCTAACAAAAAGAATATGGGCTCCAAAAAAACCTTAAGAATTAGCAAATGGGCTATAAATTATTAGAAATAATGGCAGATGGGCTGTATGCTGTTTTCCACAGATTTGAGGCGTTCCTAAAAAAGGTTGACGTACAAGCACTGACTGTTGGATGTCCATCCAACGGCCGTCGTGCTTCTTCAATCTCTGCTCTTCCTGCTCCAGCCGCTCAAACAAGCGTCGGCGGGACTGCCTGCTCCCTCCTCTTCGCGGCCGGTTGTGCTGCCGCGCAGGCCTCACCGCCCGGCCGTACTCCCATCGCTGGCCTAGCCATCCCTCTACTCCCCCACACCTGCTGTTATTCTCTGGCGACGGCAGACGAACCAGTAAACCCTCGTACAGTCGTACTCCCCTTCGCGTGGGAAACAACTGTCGAGTCTTCCCTGCCTCCGTGTCGTCCCCTTCCTAGGCCTCGCCGTCGTCCACCGCCCTGGTGCTCTCGGCGCGACGTGGTCAACGTGGTCAAGGAACAACTTCCATCAGACGTGGACTGTACGTGGAGAGGCTGACAGCTGGGTCCATGGCCGCAGCAAGGAAGTGCCTCCTTATTATGCGGAAAATTATGATTCATCCACCTGACAGCTGGGACCCACCAGACGGGCCACTGTATTTCGTGAAAAAAAACGTTTCCCCCTGACTGCTGAGACCCACCAGCTACATCTTCGCACGCAAGGAAGTGCGTCCGGGCAAAAAAAAGATTCGCCCCCTGACTGCTGGGACCCACCAGCTACATCTTCGCAGGCAAGGAAGTGCCTGACAGTCGGGACCCACCTGGTCGAAGCGTACGTAGTGTTGTTATTCTGGTCGTGAACGTGTGCGTACATACTGGTCGATGTAGAGGCGCGCACGTGTCGTAGTAGAGGCGCGCACGTGTCGTAGTAGAGGCGCACACATAGCATGTACACGTACGTACAGCGGCCAGGGTGCAAGAAAGAAAATATGGCCACGTATGTGTACATACGGGCGGGGTCTCGAACGCCTACTCGCGCATACGTATGGCCAGGGCTCGTGTACATGGCTGGGTTAGAACGGAGAAATAGCGTCGTCGTCGTGTTCATGGGGAGGCAACGGAATGTGTCGTGTTCATGGGGAGGCAACAGAATGCGTCGTGTTCATGGGGAGGCAACGGAACGCGTGGGAGCCAACCGGCTGGGTCGGAATGGAATGCGTGGTCGTGTTCAGCGGGAGGGCTTGGATGGAACAGGCGATGGAAACGAGGCCCGGCGTACCGCAAAACGGAGGAAACGGCCTTGTGTTCGACGGCCACGTTCGAAACGGGATCCTGTTCATCGGGAGGGGTCTGGCGTACCGCAAAACGGAGGAAACGGACCTCCTACGGTCGAAACGGGGGTCCTGTTGATCGGGAGGCGTGTGGCGTACCGCAAAACGGACGAAACGGACTTGTGTTGGAGCGCTACGGTCGAAACGGGGGTCATGTTCATCGGGAGGGGTGTGGCGTACCGCAAAACGGGTCTCCACGGGATACTGTTCATCTCCACTGTCGACCCCCTCCAGCCTCCACGAGCCACTGTTCATCCATCGTCGACCTCCTCCAGCCTCCACCTGTGACTGTTCATCCACGGGCTCCTGTTCATCCAGCCTCCACCGCGCGCTACTCCACCGGCTACTGTTCAACCAGCCCTCTCCACGGGCTCCTGTTCAACCACCCCTCCACAGGCTACTGTTCATCCTGCCCTCCACCATCTACTATTCATCCTGCCCTCCACGGGGTTGTCCTATTCATCCAGCCCTCCACGGGGTCCTGTTCATCCAGCCCCAACCGGCTCGATCGATCGGGGTCCTGTTCATCCAGAGGCAACACCACGGGGTCCTGTTCATCCACCCCCCACCGGGACTGTTCATCCCACCCCCCCCCCCAACGCTCAATGTTCATCCAGAGGCAGCATCGATCGGCTTCAGTTAGCAGCAGTAGCGAAGGAATCGCTCGATCGGGTTCAGTTAACAGCCATCGATCGATCGCTCGGGTTCAGTAACGCGTAGCCTGCAGTGCAATCGCTCGGGTTCAGTTAGAGCACAACGCCTCGCTCGGGTTCAATTAGAGCCAACGCCTCACACACACGCGCGTACGTGTACGAGAGAAACGCGCATCGCTCGGCCCCCGACCTCCCACCGTAACCGGGAACTCCCTGAAATTTTCCTTTCCCTCGCTTCTACCACGGTTTTTTATGTCATGGACGGCCCAAAGAATGTCATGCAACTGCGTCTCCGGCCCACCCAGGACGAAAAGCCCATTTTCTGTCATGATTTTTTGTCATAGAAGTAGGAGCCCACCACATCTATGATGATATTGGGTTTTGTCACAATTATCGTCATAGAAGTGTCATATGTATGACAGAAAAAAATTCGTTCGACCCAAAATGTCACGGATGTGTCTTTTTTTGTAGTGTCAGATATTGATCTAATTCTCGGCATGGACTAGCTTTCTAAGCACAAGGCTCGGATTGATTGTGCTGCCAGGCAGATTCAATTGACACACTCGTCTGAGGATGTGATCATCTATGCCACTCGTGATGATACCATTCGACTGTTTTCTCTCAGTGAGAAGGGCGAGTTGAATGTCATCTCTCAGATTCCAGTCGTTTGTGAATATCAAGACGTCTTTCCAGAAGAGCTTCCAGGAATGCCTCCTCACCGGCCAGTTGAATTCGTCATCGATCTTGAGCCTGGTACGGAACCTGTTTGCAAACGTCCTTACAAGCTTGGACCAGAAGAGTTGAAGGAATTGAAGAAACAGCCCGATGAACAAGAGCGTATGGATCTGATCCGACCGAGTTCTTCTCCATGGGGTTATGGTGTTCTTTTTGTCAAGAAGAAGGATGCCACGGAACAACTCTGCGTCGACTACTGTCCATTGAACAAGAAGACAATAAAGAACAAGTATCCACTGCCCAACATCAATGAGCTTTTCGAGCAACTTAAAGGTGCTCAAGTATTCTCCAAGCTTGACCTCCGTATGGGTTACCATCATATTCACATTCGTGAATAAGATATCCCCAAGACAGCATTCAGAACAAGCTATGTTCTTATGAATACACTGTCATGTCTTTCAGCCTTGTCAACGCTCCTCCAACGTTCTCTCGCATGATGAACTTCATCTTCAACCCTTACACAAATGATTTCGTCTTGGTATATCTCGATGATATATTGGTCTTTTCCAAGAACAAGGAGGATCATGCCAAGCATTTGAGATTGGCACTCGACAAACTCAGAGAACATCAATTATATGCGAAGTTTTCAAAATGTGAGTTCTGGCTTGACGAGGTTCTCTTCCTTGGCCATATCATCTCCGCCAAGGGCATAGCTGTTAATCCTGAGAAGGTGTCTGCAATTGTGAATTGGGAACCGCCTCAGAATGTCAAGCAGCTCCGCAGCTTTCTTGGGCTTGCAAGCTATTGTCGAAGATTCATTGAGAATTTCTCTAAGATCGCGAAGCCTCTTTCCAACCTCCTCCAGAAGCATGTTAAGTATGTCTGGACGCCTGAGTGTGACGTCGCTTTCAACACCCTCAAAGAGAAGTTAATCACAGCTCATGTTTTGACTCCTCTTGATGAATCCAAACCATTTGAAGTTTTCTGTGATGCCTCCCTGCAAGGTCTCGGTGTTGTGTTAATGCAAGAGAAGAAAGTTGTGGCTTATACCTCTCGCCAGTTGAAGCCCAACGAAAAGAACTACCCCACTCATGACCTCGGGTTGGCGGCAGTTGTCCATGCTCTATTAACATGGAGACATCTCTTGTTGGGAAGGAAAGTGGACATCTTCACTGATCATAAGAGCCTCAAGTACATCTTCACTCAGCCCAACCTCAACCTCAAGCAGACTCGTTGGGTCGAAATGATTCAAGAGTATAATCCGAGTATTGAATATACTCCAGGAAAGGCCAATGCCATTGCTGGTGCTTTGAGCAGGAAGGCTTACTGTAATAGTTTAATTCTAAAACCCTTCCAACCGGACCTTTGTGAAGCTTTTCGCAAGCTAAATCTCCAAGTTGTTCCTCAAGGATTTCTTGCCAACCTCCAAGTCTCTCCTACTTTGGAAGATCAAATTCATGAGGCACAACTTCTTGATGCCATGGTAAAGAAGGTGAAAAATGGGATTGCCAAGAGCCAACCCAAGTACAAGTGCTATCGCCTTGATGACAAAGATACCCTATTCTTCCAGGATCGAATTGTGGTTCCTAAGGGTGATCTACGTAAAGTCATTATAGACGAGGCTCACAATTCCCTTCTATCCATTCATCCTGGAAGTACGAAGATGTACCATGACCTCAAGCAGTCGTATTGGTGGACTCGAATGAAACTAGAAATTGCTCACTTCGTGAATGAATGTGATGTCTGCAGAAGAGTGAAAGCAGAACACCAACGACCAGCTGGTCTCCTCCAACCTCTTGCTATTCCAGAATGGAAGTTCGACCATATTGAGATGGACTTCGTGACTGGATTTCCCAAGTCCAAGTGCAGAAATGATGCTATCTTTGTTGTCATCGACAAGCTTACTAAAGTGGCTCATTTTCTTCCTATCAAAGAATCTATCATAGCAGCTCGGTTGGTAGAGCTATATACCTCCAGGATTTTCTCTTCGCGCGGCATTCCGCAATTGATATCTTCAGATCGTGGGAGCATCTTCACTTCTAAGTTCTGGGACTCCTTTCAGAAGGCCATGGGCACCAACATTCGCTTCAGCACAGCCTTCCATCCTCAAACTAGTGGACAAGTCGAGCGAGTCAATCAAATTCTTGAAGATATGCTCAGGGCTTGTGTCATTTCTTTCGGCATGAAGTGGGAAGATGGTGTCTTCGAAGGTACTTTTTGAGTTGGCGTATTTTGAGATTAGGATTTGTCACTCCGATTGTCGGAGAGGTATCTCTGGGCCCACTCGGTAATGCACATCACTTAAGCCTTGCAAGCATTGCAACTAATGAGTTATTTGCGGGATGATGTATTACGGAACGAGTAAAGAGACTTGCCGGTAACGAGATTGAACTAGGTATTGAGATACCGACGATCGAATCTCGGACAAGTAACATACCGATGACAAAGGGAACAACATATGTTGTTATGCGGTCTGACCGATAAAGATCTTCGTAGAATATGTGGGAGCCAATATGAGCATCCAGGTTCCGCTGTTGGTTATTGCCCGAAGACATGTCTCGGTCATGTCTACATAGTTCTCGAACTCGTAGGGTCCGCACGCTTAAAGTTTCGATGACGGTTATATTATGAGTTTATGAGTTTCGATGTGCCGAAGGTTGTTCGGAGTCTCGGATGTGATCACGGACATGACAAGGAGTCTAAAATGGTCGAGACATGAAGATTGATATATTGGAAGCCTATATTTGGATATCAGAAATGTTCTGGGTGAAATCGGGATTTTACCAGAGTACCGGGTGCTTACTGGAACCCCCCGGGGGATTAATGGGTCATAGTGGGCCTTAGTGGAGAAGAGGAGAGGCAGCCAAGGCAGGGCCGCGTGCCCCTCCTCCCTAGTCCGAATAGGACAAGGAGAGGGGGGCGGCGCCCCCCTTTCCTTCCTCTCTTCCTTCTCTTTCCCCCTTCTCCTAATCCAACAAGGAAAGGGAGGGAGTCCAACTCCTGGTGGGAGTAGGACTCCTCCTGGCGCGCCTCCTCCCTGGCCGGCCACCTCTCCCTCCCTTGCTCCTTTATATACGGGGGCAGGGGGCACCCCATAGACACAACAATTGATTTGATCTTTTAGCCGTGTGAGGTGCCCCCCTCCACCATAGTCCACCTCGATAATACTGTAGCGGTGCTTAGGAGAAGCCCTGCATCGGTAGAACATCATCATTGTCACCATGTCCTCGTGCTGATGAAACTCTCCCTCAACTCTCGACTGGATTGGAGTTCGAGGGACGTCATCGGGCTGAATGTGTGCTAAACTCGGAGGTGTCGTACGTTCGATACTTGATCGGTCGGATCGTGAAGACGTACGGCTACATCAACCGCGTTGTGCTAACGCTTCCGCTTTCGGTCTATGAGGGTATGTGAACAACAATCTCCCCTCTCGTTGCTATGCATCACCATGATCTTGCGTGTGCGTAGGAATTTTTTTGAAATTACTACGTTCCCCAACAGTGGCATCCGAGCCAGGTTTTATGCGTAGATGTCATATGCATGAGTAGAACACAAGTGAGTTGTGGGCGATATAAGTCATACTGCTTACCAACATGTCATAATTTGGTTTAGCGGTATTGTTGGATGAAGCGGCTCGGACCGACATTACGCATATGCTTACGCGAGACTGGTTCTACCGACGTGCTTTGCACACAGGTGGCTAGCGGGTGTCAGTTTCTCCAACTTTAGTTGAACCGAGTGTGGCTACGCCCGGTCCTTGCGAAGGTTAAAACAGCACCAACTTGACAAACTATTGTTGTGGTTTTGATACGTAGGTAAGAACGGTTCTTGCTCAGCCCGTAGCAGCCACGTAAAACTTGCAACAACAAAGTAGAGGACGTCTAACTTGTTTTTGCAGGGCATGTTGTGATGTCATATGGTCAAAGCATGATGCTAAATTTTATTGTATGAGATGATCATGTTTTGTAACCGAGTTATTGGTAACTGGCAGGAGCCATATGGTTGTCGCTTTATTGTATGCAATGCAATCGCCCTGTAATGCTTTACTTTATCACTAAGCGGTAGCGATGGTCGTAGAAGCATAAGATTGGCGAGACGACAACGATGCTACGATGGAGATCAAGGTGCTGCGCCGGTGACGATGGTGATCATGACGGTGCTTCGGAGATGGAGATCACAAGCACAAGATGATGATGGCCATATCATATCATTTATATTGATTGCATGTGATGTTTATCTTTGATGCATCTTATCTTGCTTTGATTGACGGTAGCATTATAAGATGATCTCTCATTAAATTTCAAGATAAAAGTGTTCTCCCTGAGTATGCACCGTTGCCAAAGTTTGTCGTGCCTAGACACCACGTGATGATCGGGTGTGATAAGCTCTACGTCCATCTACAACAGGTGCAAGCCAGTTTTGCACACGCAGAATACTCAGTTTAAACTTGACGAGCCTAGCATATGCAGATATGGCCTCGGAACACTAATACCGAAAGGTCGAGCGTGAATCATATAGTAGATATTATCAACATAGTGATGTTCACCATTGAAAGCTACTCCATTTCACATGATGATCGGTTATGGTTTAGTTGATATGGATCACGTGATCACTTAGAGGATTAGAGAGATGTCTATTTAAGTGGGAGTTCTTAAGTAATATGATTAATTGAACTTAAATTTATCATGAACTTAGTACCTGATAGTATCTTGCTTGTCTATGTTGATTGTAGATAGATGGCCCGTGCTCTTGTTCCGTTGAATTTTAATGCGTTCCTTGAGAAAGCAAAGTTGAAAGATGATGGTAGCAATTACACGGACTGGGTCCGTAACTTGAGGACTATCCTCATTGTTGCACAGAAGAGTTATGTCCTGGAAGCACCGCTAGGTGTACCACCCGTGCCAGCAACTGCAAACATTGTGAATGCCTAGCAGTCACGTGTTGATGACTACTCGATAGTTCAATGTGCCATGCTTTACGACTTAGAACCGGGACTTCAACAACGTTTTGAACGTCATGGAGCATATGAGATGTTCCACGAGTTGAAGTTAATATTTCAAAAGAATGCCCAGATTGAGAGATATGAAGTCTCCAATAAGTTCTACAGCTACAAGACGGAGGAGAATAGTTCTGTTAGTGAGCGTATACTCAAGATGTCTGGGTACTGCAATCACTTGATTCAACTGGGAGTTAATCTTCCGGATGATAGCGTCATTGACAGAATTCTTCAATCACTGCCACCAAGCTACAAAAGCTTCGTGATGAACTATAACATGCAAGGGATGGATAAGACGATTCCCGAGCTCTTCGCAATGCTAAAGGCTGCGGAGGTAGAAATCAAGAAGGAGCATCAAGTGTTGATGGTCAATAAGACCACCAGTTTCAAGAAAAAGGGCAAAGGGAAGAAGAAGGGGAACTTCAAGAAGAACAGCAAGCAAGTTGCTGCTCAAGAAAAGAAACCCAAGTCTGGACCTAAGCCTGAGACTGAGTGCTTCTACTGCAAGCAGACTGGTCACTGGAAGCGGAACTGCCCCAAGTATTTGGCGGACAAGAAGGATGGCAAGGTGAACAAACGTATATGTGATATACATGTTATTGATGTGTACCTTACCAGAGCTCGCAGTAGCACCTGGGTATTTGATACTGGTTCTGTTGCTAATATTTGCAACTCAAAACAGGGACTACGGATTAAGCGAACATTGGCCAAGGACGAGGTGATGATGTGCGTGGGAAACGGTTCCAAAGTCGATGTGATCCCCGTCGGCACGCTACCTCTACATCTACCTTCGGGATTAGTATTAGACCTAAATAATTGTTATTTGGTGCCAGCGTTGAGCATGAACATTATATTTGGATCTTGTTTGATGTGAAACGGTTATTCATTTAAATCAAAGAATAATGGTTGTTCTATTTATATGAGTAATATCTTTTATGGTCATGCACCCTTGAAGAGTGGTCTATTTTTGATGAATCTCGATAGTAGTGATACACATATTCATAATGTTGAAGCCAAAAGATGCAGAGTTGATAATGATAATGCAACTTATTTGTGGCATTGCCGTTTAGGTCATATTGGTGTAAAGCGCATGAAGAAACTCCATACTGATGTACTTTTGGAACCACTTGATTATGAATCACTTGGTACTTGCGAACCGTGCCTCATGGGCAAGATGACTAAAACGCCGTTCTCCGGAACTATGGAGCGAGCAACTGATTTATTGGAGATCATACATACTGATGTATGTGGACCAATGAATATTGAGGCTCGCGGCGGGTATCGTTATTTTCTCACCTTCACAGATGATTTAAGCAGATATGGGTATATCTACTTAATGAAACATAAGTCTGAAACATTTGAAAAGTTCAAAGAATTTCAGAGTGAAGTTGAAAATCATCGTAACAAGAAAATGAAGTTTCTACGATCTGATCATGGAGGAGAATATTTGAGTTACGAGTTTGGTCTACATTTGAAACAATGCGGAATAGTTTCGCAACTCACGCCACCCGGAACACCACAGCGTAATGGTGTGTCCGAACGTTGTAATCGTACTTTAATAGATATGTTGCGATCTATGATGTCTCTTACTGATTTACCGCTATCATTTTGGGGTTATGCTTTAGAGACGGCCGCATTCACGTTAAATAGGGCACCATCAAAATCCGTTGAGACGACACCTTATGAACTGTGGTTTGGCAAGAAAGCAAAGTTGTCGTTTCTTAAAGTTTGGGGTTGTGATTCTTATGTGAAAAAGCTTCAACCTGCTAAGCTCGAACCCAAATCGGAGAAATGTGTCTTCATAGGAGACCCAAAGGAGACTGTTGGGTACACCTTCTATCACATATCTGAAGGCAAGACATTCGTTACTAAGAATGGATCCTTTCTAGAGAAGGAGTTTCTCTCGAAAGAAGTGAGTGGGAGGAAAGTAGAACTTAATGAGGTAACCATACCTGCTCCCTTATTGGAAAGTAGTTCATCACAGAAACCGGTTCCTGTGACGTCTATACCAATTAGTGAGGAAGTTAATGATGATGATCATGGAACTTCAGATCAAGTTGTTACTGAAACTCGTAGGTCAACCAAAGTAAGATCTGCACCAGAGTGGTACGGTAATCCTGTTCTGGAGGTTATGTTACTAGACTACGATGAACCTACGAACTATGAAGAAGCGACGATGAGCCCAGATTCCGCGAAATGGCTTGAAGCCATGAAATCTGAGATGGGATCCATGTATGAGAACAAAGTGTGGACTTTGGTTGACTTGCCCAATGATCGGCAAGCAATTGAGAATAAATGGATCTTCAAGAAGAAGACCGACGCTGACGGTAATATTACTGTCTATAAAGCCCGACTTGTTGCGAACGGTTTTCAAGAAGTTCAAGGGATTGACTACGATGAGACCTTCTCACCCATAGCGATGCTTAAGTCTGTCCGAATCATGTTAGCAATTGCCGCATTTTATGATTATGAAATTTGGCAAATGGATGTAAAAAAACTGCATTCCTGAATGGATTTCTGGAAGAAGAGTTGTATATGATGCAACCAGAAGGTTTTGTCGATCCAAAGGGAGCTAACAAAGTATGCAAGCTCCAGCGATCCATTTATGGACTGGTGCAAGCCTCTCGGAGTTGGAATAAACGCTTTGTAGTGTGATCAAAGCATTTGGTTTTGTACAGACTTTTGGAGAATCCTGTATTTACAAGAAAGTGAGTGGGAGCTCTGTAGCATTTCTGATATTATATGTGGATGACATATTGCTGATTGGAAATGATATAGAATTTCTGGATAGCATAAAGGGAACTTGAATAAGAGTTTTCCAATGAAAGACCTCGATGAAACTGCTTATATATTGGGCATCAAGATCTATAGAGATAGATCAAGACGCTTAATTGGACTTTCACAAAGCACATACCTTGACAAAGTTTTGAAGAAGTTCAAAATGGATCAAGCAAAGAAAGGGTTCTTGCATGTGTTACAAGGTGTGAAGTCGAGTAAGACTCAATGCCCGACCACCGCAGAAGATAGACAGAAGATGAAAGATGTTCCCTATGCTTCAGCCATAGGCTCTATCATGTATGCAATGCTGTGTACCAGACCAGATGTGTGCCTTGCTATAAGTCTAGCAGGGAGGTACCAAAGTAATCCAGGAGTGGATCACTGGACAGCGGTCAAGAACATCCAGAAATACCTGAAAAGGACTAAGGATATGTTTCTTGTTTATGGAGGTGACAAAGAGCTCATTGTAAATGGTTACGTTGATGCAAGCTTTGACACTGATCCGGATGATTCTAAATCGCAAACCGGATACGTGTTTACATTGAACAGTGGAGCTGTCAGTTGGTGCAGTTCTAAACAAAGCGTCATGGCGGGATCTACGTGTGAAGCGCAGTACATAGCTGCTTCGGAAGCAGAAAATGAAGGAGTCTGGATGAAGGAGTTCATATCCGATCTAGGTGTCATACCTAGTGCATCAGGTCAATGAAAATCTCTTGTGACAATACTGGAGCAATTGCCTTGGCAAAGGAATCCAGATTTCACAAGAGAACCAAGCACATCAAGAGACGCTTCAATTCCATTCGGGATCTAGTCCAGGTGGGATACATAGACATTCGCAAGATACATACAGATCTGAATGTTGCAGACCCGTTGACTAAGCCTCTTCCACGAGCAAAACATGATCAGCACCAAGACTCCATGGGTGTTAGAATCATTACTGTGTAATCTAGATTATTGACTCTAGTGCAAGTGGGAGACTGAAGGAAATATGCCCTAGAGGCAATAATAAAGTTATTATTTATTTCCTTATATCATGATAAATGATTATTATTCATGCTAGAATTGTATTAACCGGAAACATAATACTTGTGTGAATACATAGACAAACAGAGTGTCACTAGTTTGCCTCTACTTGACTAGCTCGTTGATCAAAGACGGTTATGTTTCCTAGCCACAAACATGAGTTGTCATTTCATTAACAAGATCACATCATTAGGAGAATGATGTGATTGACTTGACCCATTCCGTTAGCTTAGCACTCGATCGTTTAGTATGTTGCTATTGCTTTCTTCATGACTTATACATGTTCCTATGACTATGAGATTATGCAACTCCCATTTGCCGGAGGAACACTTTGTGTGCTACCAAACGTCACAACGTAAATGGGTGATTCTAAAGGTGCTCTACAGGTGTCTCCAAAGGTACATGTTGGGTTGGCGTATTTCGAGATTAGGATTTGTCACTCCGATTGTCGGAGAGGTATCTCTGGGCCCTCTCGGTAATGCACATCACATAAGCCTTGCAAGCATTGCAACCAAAGACTTAGTTGCGAAATGATGTATTACGGAACGAGTAAAGAGACTTGCCGGTAACGAGATTGAACTAGGTATTGAGATACCGACGATCGAATCTCGGGCAAGTAACATACCGATGACAAAGGGAACAACGTATGTTGTTATGCGGTCTGACCGATAAAGATCTTCGTAGAATATGTAGGAACCAATATGAGCATCCAGGTTCCGCTATTGGTTATTGACCGGAGATGTGTCTCGGTCATGTCTACATTGTTCTCGAACCGTAGGGTCCGCACGCTTAACATTACAATGACAGTTTCATTATGAGTTTATGTATTTTGATGTACCGAAGGTTGTTCGGAGTCCCGGATGTGATCATGGACATGACGAGGAGTCTCGAAATGGTCGAGACATAAAGATCGATATATTGGAAGCCTATATTTGGACATTGGAATCGTTCCGGGTGAAATCGGGATTTTACCGGAGTACCGGGGGGGTTACCGGAACCCCCCGGGGGGGTTATTGGGCCTACATGGGCCTTAAGAGAGAAGAGGAAAGGAGGCAAGAGGTGGCCGCGTGCCCCTCCCCTTCCTAGTCCGAATAGGACAAGGGAAGGGGGGCGGCTCCCCCCCCCCCTTCCTTTCCCTCTTCCTCCTCTTTCCCCTTCTCCTTCTCCAACTAGGAAAGAAGGGAGTCCAACTAATGAGTTAGTTGCGGGATGATGTATTACAGGACGAGTAAAGAGACTTGCCGGTAACGAGATTGAACTAGGTATTGAGATACCGACGATCGAATCTCGGACAAGTAACATACCGATGACAAAGGGAACAACGTATGTTGTTATGCGTTCTGACCGATAAAGATCTTTGTAGAATATGTGGGAGCCAATATGAGCATCCAGGTTCCGCTATTGGTCATTGACCAAAGACGTGTCTCGGTCATGTCGACATAGTTCTCGAACCCGTAGGGTCCACATGCTTAAAGTTTCGATGACGGTTATATTATGAGTTTATGAGTTTTGATGTACCGAAGGTTGTTCGGAGTCTCGGGTGTGATCACGGACATGACGAGGAGTCTCGAAATGGTCGAGACATGAATACTGATATATTGGAAGCCTATATTTGGATATCGGAAATGTTCTGGGTGAAATCAGGATTTAACCGGAGTACCGGGGGGTTACCGGAACCCCCCGGGGGATTAATGGGCCATAGTGGGCCTTAGAGAAGAGGAGAGGCGGCCAAGGAAGGGTCGCGCGCCCCTCCCCCCTAGTCCGAATAGGACAAGGAGAGGGGGCGGCGGCCCCCTTTCCTTCCTCTCTTCCTTGTCTTTCCCCCTTCTCCTAATCCAACAAGGAAAGGGAGGGAGTCCTACTCCCGGTGGGAGTAGGACTCCTCCTGGCGTGCCTCCTCCCTGGCCGGCCACCTCTCCCTCCCTTGCTCCTTTATATACGGGGGCAGGGGGCACCCCATAGACACAACAATTGATTTGATCTTTTAGCCGTGTGCGGTGCCCCCCTCCACCATAGTCCACCTCGATAATACTGTAGCGGTGCTTAGGCGAAGCCCTGCATCGGTAGAACAATATCATTGTCACCACGCCGTCGTGCTGATGAAACTCTCCCTCAACACTCGGCTGGATCGGAGTTCAAGGGACGTCATCGGGCTGAACGTGTGCTGAACTCGGAGATGCTGTACGTTCGGTACTTGATCGGTCGGATCATGAAGACGTACGACTACATCAACCGTGTTGTGCTAACGCATCCGCTTTCAGTCTACGAGGGTACGTGGAAAACACTCTCCCCTCTCGTTGCTATGCATCACCATGATCTTGCGTGTGCGTAGGAATTTTTCTGAAATTACTATGTTCCCCAACACCTCGTGTTCCCAGGTGGCTTCTCAGTCGGAATGATGTGACCACTTCACTTTCAGGAATTTGATAGACTTGTTGTGAGTCTTGCACTCGGTTTCTTCAAGAATAGCAACGGGATGCTCATGATAAGACATGTCTTCTTGGAGGTCAATCTCTTTGAAGTTGATGGTGCGGTCAGGAGTCTTGAAGCACTTGCGAAGCTGAGACACGTGAAACACGTCGTGCACATTTGCGAAGTTGGGAGGAAGCTCAAGTTGATAGGCGAGATCACCTCTTTTGCCAATGATCTTGAAAGGACCCACGTATCTAGGGGCAAGCTTCCCTTTGATACCGAAGCGACAAGTACCTTTCATTGGAGAGACGCGGAGGTAGACATGGTCTCCGATCTCAAAAGCCAAGTCACGATGCTTGCTATCATAGTAACTCTTCTGGAGCGATTGCGCGGCATTGAGATTTTCACGGATGACTATGCACATTTCTTCATCTTCTGTGATTAAGTCATTGCCAAGAAGTTGGCGTTCACCAGTCTCTGGCCAATTAAGAGGATTACGACACTTTCTGCCATAGAGAATCTCGAATGGGGCCTTGCCCAAACTCGCTTGGAAGCTATTGTTGCCTTTATAATCACCCAGTTACGTTGTGACGTTTGGTAGCACACAAAGTGTTCCTCCGGTAAACGGGAGTTGCATAATCTCATAGGCATAGGAACATGTATAAGTCATCAAGAAAGCAATAGCAACATACTAAACGATCGAGTGCTAAGCTAACAGAATGGGTCAAGTCAATCACATCATTCTCCTAATGATGTGATCCCGTTAGTCAAATGACAACTCATGTCTATGGCTAGGAAACATAACCATCTTTGATCAACGAGCTAGTCAAGTAGAGGCATACTAGTCTCACTCTGTTTGTCTATGTATTCACACAAGTATTATGTTTCCGGTTAATACAATTCTAGCGTGAATAATAAACATTTATCATGATATAAGGAAATAAATAATAACTTTATTATTGCCTCTAAGGCATATTTCGTTCACGAGGACCACCTCCGTTCCGAATATCCGGAGTTCTTTCAGTCCTAGATCTCGGGACGAGATCCTTTTGTAGTGGTGGAGTGTTGTAACACCCCGGATGTAACTTACCATATTTGTAACTCCGACTCTGCCGTTTCCGGCTCTAAGTTATGAGGTTCCCTCGTGGTTTGGTTTTGTCTTCGTTTTGGATTTTGTTCATGTCATGCATTTCATATCATGTCATCATGTGCATCGCATTTTGCATACGTGTTCGTCTCATGCATCCGAGCATTTTCCCCGTTGTCCGTTTTGCAATCCGACACTCCTACGTCCTCCGGCGCCCCCTTTTGCCTCTTTTCGTGAGCGGGTGTTAAACATTCTCGGAATGGACCGAGATATGCCAAGAAGCCTTGGTACACCACCGGTAGACCGCCTGTCAAATTTTGTGCCATTTGGAGTCCGTTTGATACTCCAACGGTTAACTAGGTAACCGTAAAGGCCTCGTGTGTGTTGCAGCCCAACACCCCTCCAAAACGGCCCAACAACCCTTCCAAACCTATCCCATGTCCTCCGTCGTCGGATCACGATCGCGTGGCCAAAAACTGCACTCCATTTGGACAATCCCGCCTCCTTCTAGGTATAAATATGTGCAACCCTCTCCAAATCCCGGATGAAACCCTAGCTATTTCCCCTCTCCGCCGCCGGACGAAATCCCCACCGGTCGGACGTGTCCGCCACCTCTACCGCCACCACGTGTCACCCGCTGGTTCGTCGAGCCGCGCGCCCACATCGCCGCGCCTGCCCGCGTGCCGGCCCGCTGGGGCCTAGGCGGGGCCCTCCCGGCCCGTCCGCGCCGCCCGAGCCTCCCTGGCTCACACGAGCTCCGCCGCCGCCCGCTCCCATGACAGTCGCCGTCTCCCGGATCCTTCACCGCCGTTCTTCACTCCGGCCGCTGCCGCCCTTCCGCAGCTCGCCGGCCGCCGCCTCCGCCGCCTCCCGCGTCGCCGACCACCACGCGGGAGCCGCGCCGCTTGGATCCGGCCTCCCCGGCCCCGATCCGCCGTCCTCTACTCTGGCCAACCGCGACCTCCAACTCCGGCTGTATTCCGGCGATCCTCCTTTTCTGTGCAAGACAAACCCTAGATCTGAAATTCTCAGGTTGACCCCCGAAATCTTCTAAGTCCTCAAAAAATTGCATTCTGAAGCCCTGTTCAACATGCCATAACTCCTCATCCGTAGATCTGTTTGCATGCATGATATATCAAAATGTTCATCATGATGTGCTCTTCATTTTGTTCCATTGTGACATGTGTTGGGGATATAACTATCAGTTAAGACCCGCCCAGGAGGGGCTGGGTCAGCCTCAATGACGGGTTACAAAGGAAGCCCAGTAAACATTCAGGGCGATAGTTTTTTAAACCTTATAGAAGGCCTAAAGGCCTAGAGGCGGCTTAAGGCCCAATATTGTAAACTGCCGTATGTAAGGAAAGACTTGTAAAAGAAGGCACGTAAAAGAAGTCACCGAGCCGGACACGATTTATGAGCCGGCCGGGACTCTGTAGGCCACCAGGCGTCAACCCGTGTATATAAGGGGACAACCCAGTGGCGGTTTAGGGTAAGAAACAAGAGATCGATAACCAAGCCGACAAACTAGCCTCTTGGTAATCGAAACCCCAGCAATACCAACACAACTAGACGTAGGCTTTTACCTTCATCGTAAGGGGACGAACTAGTATAAATCCTCTCGTGTCCTTTGTCTCGATTAACCCCTTTAAGCTTCCTAGTTGCGATGGCCCTACGACTAAGTCCTTCCACTAGGACATCTGCCGTGACAATTCCACAAGAGTTGGCGCCCACCATGGGGCCAGCGCACGGTGGATTTGAGTTCTTGAAGGGCAACTTAGAAGGGCTCAAGGGATACGCTATGGGCCGGATGACCAAGAGTCATCGCGGCAAGCTCTACATCGACGACGAAGGCTTGGGTCCCCGAGGCCAGCTCAATCGAGTACGGGTATCGGGTCCCCTTCAGCGGAATTCATGTCTTCATCGGCCGGATCGTCGAGTCAGGCCCTGAGCCGGACGTCCACACCAACCTCGTTGAAACAGCTCAACGCACGAGGACCACCCGTGTTCAATCTGTCGTGAAGCATGCTTTCGTAGGCTGCGTCCACGGCAGTGAATACTCTGAAGGATCGGTGGAAGGCGCTGAGACGGCCATTTGTTCTGACGCTACATCATCAACGAGTGAGACGGACTCTTTGTATCAGCTCCAGGATGGCATGCTCGGGGGCTGTTTCGATGGCAGCAGTATTCCGGACCCCCTTGAGCCGCCGAATTGGGCTGGAGTCTTCATGGCAGGAACACAACCTGGGCAGAACTCCACAGCAGCAACAACAACAACTATTGGGTCGGCCGCAGCCGGGTCAGGAGACCCTGCACGCGCCCCCGACTTAGATTCTAATGGACCTCACGGATAAACTGACGACTCTGTTAACTGCCGTGGTAGAGCCAGCGGATAGAGCCCAGCATGACGCAGAGGTGGCACGCGTGCGGGAAGAGATGGTACAAGCTAAAGAGAATTTGGCAGCAGAGGAGGTCAGGATGGCAGCGGAGCGGGCGGCTTTAGACGTTCGTGCGCAACAGCTTCAAGCGGAGACTTTCCGGCTCTCGGTGGATCTGATCACGTCAAACGAGGTCATGAGAAGAAGGTGTTAGAATACTCAGTCACGTCTACCTCTGACGCTCGATCCTAGGAACCTTTTTCATACACCCGGGGCTGGGGCAAGCAACCCGCCAGAGGCAAATCGGATCACGACGCCCGGGGCACCGGTCCAACCGCGCGCCATGGAGCCACCTCGTGTACATACCGCTCCACCTCATTATGTACCAACACTGCCGGGTCACTTCTCTAATCCCTTGGAAAACCTCATTGCAGCGTCGGCTCGTTTGGCAGCTCTCCCGATGGAAGGCGACTCACCGGCGACAATCGAAATGCGAAGGGTGATAGAACTTCTTCAAACAACTCTGGCACAGTAGGATGCGTACTCCTACAGTCGAGACAGGATCCATTCAACTCCTCGCCCAAGCCGGAGCCCAAGCTACAATAGGCATATGGACTCGGCCGACATGTCAAGCAATTCTCAACGTCGCAACCGGCTGCACGGGCATGAGCCGGTACAGGCTGGAGCCCTTAACGTGGTGGATCAGGAGAGGATCTGACAAGAGGCTGAGCGAGCGGTTCAACTGGCAGCGGAGCAGGCGGCTCATCAGACTTTTCCGGCTTATACAGCAACCTCGATTGAGGCAGGAGTGGCCACAAGAACCAGAGGTGTCCCTTTCTTGGTGCCGGCCATAAGTAATGAGCGGTTGCCAAAGGACTTTAAGGGACCTCGTAAGGTGCCTAATTACACAGCCGACTTGCAACCTGGGGCTTGGATTGAGAGTTATGAGATGGCTATGGAGTTGTTAGAGGTCAGCGACGCGGCAATGGCCAAGTATTTCACTATGATGTTGGATGGAACAACTCGTACTTGGTTGAAGGGGTTGCCACCCAATTCTATCAGCTCATGGGCAGAGTTGAAGGCCCGGTTCATTCAGAACTTCAAACACACATGTAAACAACCCATGTCGGTTGTAGACCTGACTAATTGTAAGCAAGAGGATGGTGAATCTACAACCCATTGGGTGCGTCGGGTCAAGGAAATAATACATTCATCGGATAAGATGGATGCCGGCTCAGCAGTCTTGATGTTGGAGAAGAACTGCCATTTTGAACCTCTGAAGCAGAAGTTGGGGCGGCTCAAGCGTGACTGCAATGACATGGGCCAGTTGATGGCGGCTCTCGTCAAGTATGCTAATTCTGACAGTACCAAGGACCCGGTGTCTGACGAAGAAAAGACAGCGAAGGGAAAGAAGAACGGCAACGGCAAGGGTCACCAGCATAACCCGGCAAATCAAGGAGGTAATAAACATAAAGCTGATGAATTTTTAGCTAACACCAATGCGTAGGGCGGCAATCAACGGCGCAAGGGAAGGCAACCCCCTTGGTCGGGTGGGTCAGGTCCCACCCTTGAGCAACTATTGAATGAACCTTGTCCAAGACACAGCACTCGGGAAAAGCCAGCCGCCCACCTGTGGAAGGATTGTACAATCATGAAGGCGTTTAAGAATTCAAATGCATTTGATGTTGGTCACGGCCCAGGCGGCGGTTCAGGTGGGGGCAGTTTCCATGGCCCGGGCACCGGTTCAGGTGGAGGAGGATTTCACGGTCAGGGCCATCCAGGTAACCAAGGAGGATATAATCCACAACCCGGCCAAGGTAATCAGTAGCAACAGTCCGGATATTAGAGTAACCCAAAACAGTTGAATAGTGGGCAATACCATGTGTTCACCACTAGTTTATGTAAGAGGGACCAGAAGCTTCACAAGAGGGCCGTCAATGCCGTTGAGCCAGCGATTCCACGTTACTTACGGTGGTCAGAACAGCCTATTGTGTGGAGCAGAGAGGATCATCCACCCCGGGTTGATAATCCGGGTCACTTGGCCTTGGTAGTGGCGCCTCAGGTTGGTGGATATAAATTCACTAAAGTGCTCATGGATGGAGGCAGCAGCATTAACATCCTCTACTATGAAACGTTCCATCGGATGGGGTTAACTGATAAGAGTCTTAAGCAATCCAACACTGTTTTTCATGGTGTGGTACCTGGCAAGTCGGCATACCCAGTTGGTAAGATTGAACTGGAAGTAGCCTTTGGGGATGAGTATGACTCAAGAGCAGAAAAATTAACCTTTGAGGTGGTTAAGATCAAAAGCCCATATCATGCTCTGTTTGGACGGCCGGCTTATGCCAAGTTCATGGCTCGGCCGTGTTATGTGTATTTGCAGCTCAAGATGCTGGGTTATAAGGGCACCATTACGGTACATGGAAGCCGGAAAATAGCCTTGGAGTGTGAAGAAGGTGATGCTGCATATGCTGAGTCTGTTTGTGCGATAGAGGAGTTAAAGTTTTATAAGGATCATGTTGACTCGGCAGACATGACGTCTTTAAAGAAACCAACAATGGAGCATGAGCCGGTGTTGAAATTCAAATTAGCTGATGACACCAAGATGGTTGACTTTGTGCCTGGCGACTCATCCAAGCAGTTCATCATCAGTGCCAACTTGGATCCAAAATAGGAAAGCGCGCTCATCAAGTTCATCCGTGAGAACTGGGACATCTTTGCATGGAAACCATCCGACATGCCGGGTGTCCTGAGGGAACTCGCTAAGCACACTCTCAATATTGATCCAAAGTTTAAACCGGTTAGATAGTTTCTCCGGTGGTTCAACGAGGAAAGGCGCAAGGCCATTGGAGAAGAGGTGGCCCGGCTCTTGGCAGCCGGGTTCATTGTGAAGTCTTTCATCCAGAGTGGTTAGCATCAAAAAGAACGGCACATGGCGTATGTGTGTGGATTACACCGATTTAAACAAAGCTTGTCCGGCTGACCCGTTTGCTCTCCCCCGTATTGATCAGATCATCGATGCTACGGTGGGTTGCGCATGTTTGAGTTTTTTGGATGCTTATTCAGGTTAACATCAGATCAAGATGGCAGTCAAAGACCAGGAGAAGACAACTTTTATCACTCCGTTTGCAGCTTTCTACTATGTGTCTATGCCTTTTGGGCTTAAGAGTGCCCAAGCAACTTATCAACGGTGTGTGCAAAATTGTCTTCACAACTAGATTGGGCGTAATATTCATGCTTATGTGGACGATATAGTGGTAAAGTCCAGGAAAGAGGAAACCTTGGTCACATATCTGAAAGAGACCTTCGATAACCTCCGGGTCTACAAAATGATGCTTAACCCGGCTAAGTGTGTTTTTGGAGTCCCAGCCGGCAAGCTCTTGGGTTTTTGGTGTCCAACCGAGGTATTGAGGCTAACCCGGAGAAGATTAAGGCAATCACATCCCTGGCCAAACCGACATGCATCAATGACGTTCAACGCCTGGCGGGTCGGGTGGTTGCTTTAAGCCGGTTAGGGGAGAAGGCGATGCCTTTGTATCAGATGATGAAGAACACAGATGATTTTGTTTGGAGTGATGCTGCAAACTCTGCTTTTGAGGATCTGAAGAAACAACTTGCTGAGCCACCGGTTCTTGCTGCTCCAATTGAGAAAGAGCCGCTATTATTGTACATAGCCGCTAACTCACAGGCTGTTAGTGTGGCAATTGTGGTGGAGCGCAAAGAGGTTGGCAAGGAACATCCGGTTCAACGGCCGGTTTATTACGTCAGTGAGGTACTGATCGAATCTAAACAAAGATATCCACATTGGCAGAAGCTCGTGTACGGGGTGTTCATGGCAAGCCAGAAGCTCAAGCATTACTTTCAGGGTCACCCGATCACTGTGGTTAGCTCTGCGCCTTTGGGGGACATCATCCAAAATAGAGAGGCCACTAGACGAGTCACCAAGTGGGCCATTGAACTTGGATCTCATGGGTTGAAGTATGTGCCACGTACTGCGATCAAGTCTCAGGCGCTGGTTGACTTTATTAATGACTGGACAGAGATGCAGATGCCGGAGGAGAAACCAGACAACACATATTGGACTATTCACTTTGATGGGTCCAGACAGTTGGAAGGCTAGGGGGCTGGAGTTGTTTTAACCTCCCCTCGACGTGACAAATTTTGTTATGTGTTGCGGCTGATGTTTCCTTGCACTAACAACACAGCGGAATATGAAGCCTTGCTCCATGGTATTCGCGTGGCCAAAGAGATGAGCCTGAGCCGGGTCCGGTGTGCAACTCAGATTTGGTAGCTCAACAGGTATCAGTCAAGTGGGATTCCAAAGACCCTCTCATGGCGGCTTATCACCGTGAAGTTGATGCTGTTGTAGGACATTTTAAAGGTTATCAGGTGGAACACATTGACCGTAGGAAGAACGAAGCGGCTGATGCTCTAAGCCGGTTGGGATCTCAGCGTAAGTCGGTGCCACCTAACACCTTTTTGGATGTTTTGCATAACCCGTCTGTTAAGTTACCCACAGAAGAAGACCTAGCCGTCCCTGACCCGGAGGCACAGTTGGTGGCGGCTCTTCATGTCATCCCAGATTGGACAGTGCCATTCTTGGCTTACATGACCTGGGGAGAGTTGCCAGCAGATGAGACCCTGGCTCGACAGATAACCCGGCGGTCAAGTCAATGACGATTTCTGACGGAGAACTATACCATCGCAACATCTCTGGAGTGTTTCAGCGGTGTGTTTCCCCTGAAGAAGGCCAAGAAATACTTCGTGAGATCCATGAAGGAGATTGTGGTCATCATGTAGGGTCAAAATCTTTGGTGGCCAAGCCTTGTCGTCACGGTTTTTTACTGGTTGACAGCTAACGCTGATGCAGAGGATCTGGTCAGTAGATGTGATGGATGTCAAAAATTCGCACGAAGAGCGCATGTGCCGGCTCAAGAGCTACGGATGATTCCAATCACTTGGACTTTTGTGGTCTGGTGGCTTGACAACGTTGGGCCTTTTAAAAGGTCTAAGGACAAAAAGACACATCTTTTAGTGGCAGTTGACAAATTCACAAAGTGGATTGAAGCAAAGCCGGTGAGTAAGTGTGATGCGGCCACGGCAGTTCAGTTCATGAAAAAGGTGATCTTTCATTTTGTTTTTCCACACAGCATTATAATTGACAATGGCACTAACCTATCCCAAGGGGCTATGGAGGAGTTTTGTCAATGTGAGCATATTCGGCTTGATGTTTCTTCTGTAGCTCATCCTCAATCCAATGGTCAAGCTGAGAGAGCAAATCAGGAAATCTTAAAAGGTCTCAAGCCCTGGCTTATGGTTCCCTTGCAGCGAATGCTGGGTTGTTGGGTAGAGGAATTACCCTCGGTGCTCTGGAGTATCAACACCACACCTAACAGGTCAACATGTTACACACCTTTCTTCATGGTGTATGGGGCAGAAGCAGTGTTGCCTAGTGACATCCGTCATGACTCGCCCCGTGTGGCGGCTTATGTTGAACCTAATAATGAACAAGCCAGACAGGATGCACTGGACTTGTTAGATGAGGAAAGAGACTTAGCAGCGGTCCATCAGCAATTTATCAACATGACCTGCACCATTATCACAGCCGCCGGATTAAGTCCAGGACTTTTCAAGAAGGCGACCTAGTGCTCCTGCACATCTAGGATCTGTCAGATGCACACAAGTTATCCCCACCTTGGGAAGGACCCTTTGTGGTCAGCAAGAACTTAAACAATGGGTCATATTACCTCATTGACGTTCGAGAGCACAAAGACTCACGTAAGTCGGAAGAGGAGACCCGCCGGCCGTGGAATATTGCTCAACTTCGGCCATACTACACCTGAGCCACCGGCTCTCATCATGTACATACGTTGATGTTATATATATCATGATAAGTAATAAAGCAGGACCATCGGTCTCTTTTTCTTTTCAGAAATATTACACATCTTCATTATTTTTTACTATTATTTTCAAATGACTATTAAGGAGCTGATCATATTTGAATCAGGTTTAACCTTTTTTGGTCCAGCTTATTATCGTATTCGAATCTAGCTGCAACTCTCATGGTCACTTGGGGGCTTCCTGTTCAAACATAGGTCGTATTCAAACCAAAGAGAACATAGCTGTCGTAACCCTTCTGATTGGCTCAAAGCCAAACTCACTAGGGGGCTTCTTGATCGTATCTGAATCATAGCTTAACCCCTTTTGGGTCCGACTTGGATCGTATTCGAATCAGGGTCGTTAAAAACCTCTCAAGGTCACTTGGGGGCTTCCTGTTCAAACATAGGTCGTATTCTAACCAAAGAGAACATAGCTGTCGGTACCCTCTTGATCGGCGCAACGCCAAAGCCACTGGGGGCTATATGGTCGTATTCGAACCTTAGCTTAACCCCTTTGGTTTGGTTTACTGATCGTATTCGAATCAGCAACCCCCAATCTTTAGTCACAAGGCTAATGTTGTTTACCACCTGTTATTTGTCTTATTGGTTTTTGATATCTCAATTTCAAAGTAAATCAATCATGGTATTTTCACCAGCTTGACTATATGACAACAAGCCGCCAGGGCATGATAATCATCAAGTATTCAGAAGCATTGACTTCTCGCAAAGACTTGATTATCAACCTCATCACCCGGGTCATATAACCGGTGGTCCGGCAGTCAAAAGATACATGTATGGCTATTGTTTATGAACAGTTTCCTTCTGTATTCATCAAAGGTTATTTCAACCATTGTTTTCTTTTTACGTCTGGTTCTGTTTTCTACTATGATAAACATATTGGCTATAAACCGGGTGTTTTGACCTGTTCGGTACTAAGCCGCCAAGTAAGCTTTTCCCTTTTTTATCTACAGGACCAGAGTTCAATGCAGGGACAACCATAAATATGATGCATATATTAACATCACAAAGCACAGAGTAACACACGGTGTCTTATGCACGATGGCATAGGTAGAATATGCAGTGTCTTCACAACTAATCTATTACAAGGCTTTTACAAGCCCATGAAGATGGTCATCACTCCTCCCTTGCCGGTTCACCGCCCTCTGCTGATTGGAAGCTGGGTTTTGACCAATCAAAACCATTCACGGCAATAAATTCTGCTTCTTCATCAATCAGGCCGGCCGGATCAACTTCCGGAGCAAATGTATTTTCACGAACAGGCGGGATTAAATTTGTTACTTTATAGGAGGGAGTCGCCATCTTCTTATTATCCAAGTCAAAACCCGGCTGATATTTATCGATATTCGTTTCATCCCCAAGAATGGTGGCCTGAGGTCGCACCTCCCTCACGCAAGCAACAAAGTCATCCTGTTCAAACAGTGACCCGTCTTCCTTTACCATGGGGTACCCTCTGGCTACATCAGCCGGGTCTAGATCTGGCACCCAAGCCTTGGAGTGGCTCAGGTCAGTCAAAGCTCCGACTCTGGCATAGGAGCGCTTGACTTCTTGGAACCTGGCGGGCAAAATTGATAGTTTCTTTAAATCATCGCTGAGCCGGTTGGGTCCTTGATTGGCAGGAGAGATAGCAGCGAGTGCTCGTTGTGCGCCAATGTACAACTGATCTACCAAGGTATAGACCGCCTTCAACTTAGTCACGTGGTCTTGACTCAGATTCTTGCTTCGAGGGCCTGCATATGTTTTGAACACGAAGGGTCAGCTAGCGGCTTGCAGTCTGGATCAAAAGAAGGTAAAAAGACAGTACATATGGCTTACCAAAGATGGCAGACACCATTTGTGACACCTGGTTCTTTAAACCAGTCAGCTCCGTCGTAACCTCTTCAAGGACTGCTTCAGCATTCTCCGCATGTTGTGTCAGAAGCGTATTTCTTCAGCCCACGTTTTCTTCTCGGCAGTAAAGCCGGCTTTTAATTTTTCCGTGTCAGAGAGACTCACTTGCAGTTTGGAGTCAGCAGACTTGATCTCTGCCTCCTGACCCGCCAGCCGAGCCTTGGTGTCAGTTAATTGCGAGCTCAGTTCAGATAAGGCATTCTGCAAAACATACCCAGATAAGTCAAGATTTCAGTTAAAGTTCAAAAGTCAAGATTCAAGTCTCAAATACTTTGCGTTGCAAAATTACTTGACACTTGGGGGCTAATGTATGCCAAAACAATTTCTTATGACTAACACATACTTTAAGTCCCAAGTACTTTACAAAGTAACAGCACTTGGCACTTGGGGCCTAATTCATGCTATTCAGCAAGTTTCTCAAGGATAAGCTGGATTACAATGTTATTTTTGGATACGGTACAAGGCAATTCAAAGTACCGGCTCATTTATGGTCAAATGAACCGGCCCTTGGGGACTACGGATGAAGCTTTGTTCTATTTTATTGAACTCTAAGAAAATCTAAAACGAAAAAGTCTTAGCCTATATCATAAAGTCTACAGATCATTCTGGTTCTCTCATAATCTGAGGACTTGGGGGCTGGCGGAATATAAGTAAGCCGGAAGAACATACCTCGTATTTCAGTTGCAACTGCTTGACCATTTCTATCTCTGAGTCACGGCTGGAGTGCACATGGCTGAGATAACCGGATAATATGTCGTTGGCATTCAGATGGTCATAGTGAGAAATATCAAAATGCACTTTCTGTTTCTCCAACGCCTCTTGTTTCGCCGTGTGACGAGCCAACACGGTGGGATTTCCCAGCTCAATAAAGCGGCTCCCGGTGATTAGAACATCTTGTGTAGACAGTGATGGCGGGTTGGCCGAGCTGGCTGGTCCGGTTGCAGAAGGATTCACGGTGGTTTCATCAACTGACGGCTCAGGAGGATTTCCTTCATCATTGATAGGCGGGTCTTCTGGAGCGTCAGTTAATGGAGGAGAAGGTGGCCTTGACGGTTCAGATGCAAGGACTGCGGGTCTTCCACCGGCTTAGTTGCCTTTGCCTTCTTGGACTTAGCTTGGCCACTAAGAGAAATGTTGCAGGACTGTCAGTACAAAGATACAATTTGAAAAACATGGAAAAAAGAGGATTTTTCCTTACCCAGGGGCAGTCTTGAAGGCCGGAAATTGGGCCTGCGATGAGTCACCAGAAGAGCGAGACACCTCCTGAAAAGATAAAATAAAGTTAAAGTAATGCAAGGGAAAGGATCCATTAAACAGAAAGTCAAAGACAAAGAAGTAAACCTCATTCCGGTGCTTTTGGGAGTTTGTTGAAGAATAACAGGCAGTTCGTCATTGGTCCGGGCTTGACGGCGGCTCTCATGTTGCTTCTTTTTCGAAAGAAAGTGAGGGTCCAGATAAGCCAAAGGGTGGGAAAACCTTACTTTCCGGGTTACGACTCGAAGTTTCTGTCTTGGCAAATGTGCTGAGTTGGAGGAAATAGTTACCTCTTCTTCCATGGCCTGACTGGCCCCAGTGTCGTCCTGGTAATGATCAGTGTTAATAAGATTATTGAAGAGTTGGCCAAGGGAGTCAAGGGCTACCTCCGACTCAGAAGTATCGTCAAGTTTCATCATGTCTTCAGCAGTGCTCTTCTTCTTCTTTTTGGACCTCCGGGTCGTTTTCTTGGCGGTTATGGCGGCGACTCTTGCTTTCTTGGCAGCTTCGTGGTCATATTTAACTTTCCAGAAATCAGATTTGGCCTGCAAACACGTAAAAACAAGATGAAAGGTCAGGCAAGTGTTAAATAATACGGCTAGGAAAAATACAAAGGAGAGAGATCAGAGTCTCCTTACTCCTGGTACTGGGTTAAGCTTGCAGAAAGGGTTTAACCCGACGGTACTGCAGTCTTCGTATTTTCCGTTCACCAGAAGGGTTGACATTGAAACAATATCTTCTTCCGTTAATTGAACGGAGCTGTGACGAAGAGAGTCATCTGGGCCTCCACCATACTCGTACATCAATTTTGATAGACGGCTTAGAGGAATAACCCGCCATGAGATCCAGCAGCGGGTTAGGTCAACTCCGGTCAAGCCATTCCCTAATAAGGTGTTAATCCTTTTTATTGATGGGATCAGCTTCCTGCGTTCGGCAACCGTAAGCTTGTCAGGGAGCGCAAATTTGGAGTCAAGACGCTCAGCGCGATAACCCGTCAGTGGCTTCTCGTTTGCTGGTGAAGTGTCTTGACAATAGAACCAAGTCTGGTTCCAGTCTTTTGGATGACTCGGCAAGACTATGAGGGGGAAGACAGCGCCCTGCCGACGCTGAATGGAGATGCCTCCAAGCTCCAAGCTAAGGCCGTTGGTGCACTCGTTCTGCCGGTTCAGATAAAAATATTCTCTAAACAGTTCCATGGCCGACTCTTCCTAAAGGTACACTTCACATAGAACTTGGAAGTTGCAGATATTAGATATGGAATTGGGCCCGATATCTTGAGGGTGAAGTTTGAAAAAATGGAGGACATCTCTAAAGAACTTTGAGTCAGGCGGTGAAAAGCCACGGTTCATGTGGTCAGTAAAGACATTGACTTCACCATTTTGTGGATTGGACCGTTCTTCGTCCGGGTCAGGTGCACGGTAAGACATGACATTTTTTCCCGGCAAAAATCCTATGGAGAAGAACTCCTTCAAACGTTCCTCGGTCACGGTTGAGGGAACCCAGTTGCAGACAGTCGGCGTTTTGGATGGCATAGTGTTCAAAAACGCACTGAAAGGAAGGTAACATGCCGGTTCAGTTCAATAAATATGATGAAAGTACAAGATGATACAGAGGAGTAATGACGGCTTAATTAAGGGCTAATGTTGTATAAGGAAAAGTAAGCCGGCAGAGTAAGCCGCCATGACTATAGGCATTTGAGAAATACCGGCAGCAGAAATTGGTTAAGTATGGAGACAAACAGGTTTCTTAACTTTTGGATATTAATATGGATCAAATGGCTGTTCAAAAGGAAAAAAAATCCTAGACCTAAAAATATAGCCCAGATGAGTTCATCAGCTCTAAGAAGAATCTGTGCAAAGGAAAGGGATCTACTAACATCTAAAATGGATGAGAAACAGCTACCGCCTAAGTTCTACATTACTTTTAGATCAAAAGAGGGTGCGGTAAGAGAAGTTGAAACAAATCTATGACGAACAGCGAAGAACACAAGAAGGAAACCTCCTGAACCCTAGTGCAGATCTATGGGGTGAGAACATGAGAGCTTACGGGTGCGGAGTTGCTGCGGAGGATCATCGTCGTTCTCTGGACAGAATCAGGGTGATGCAGCGGCCGAGCTTGAGGACGACGATGAGCGCTGCGGCGGCGGTGGAGCTCGAGCGACAGGAGGGTTGCGAGAGGAAGGAGATGAAGAAGAGAGAAGAATGAGAAAAGGCCGGGGCATGCCTATTTATAAGGGAAAGGGTGAACAGACGGGCGCGAAAATCGAGGAAGAGCCGAATAATGGTTATCTAACTAGATGGATGCCTCGATTCTCAGAAGGCATTAAAGATGAAGATCCATTGGGAGATGACGTCATAAAAGTTTTTCGTGTTTTCCAGAGATGACGTCATGGCGGGTTACAAAAACCTCTGCGAGGATAAGAGGATGGATTTTGTCTAAGTATTGAAGATTGACAAAGAACAAAGTTCGAAGTCAACCTGGGCCTAATGTTGGGGATATAACTATCAGTTAAGACCCGCCTAGGAGGGGCTGGGTCAGCCTCAATGACGGGTTACAAAGGAAGCCCAGTAAACATTCAGGGCGATAGTTTTTAAACCTTATAGAAGGCCTAAAGGCCTAGAGGCGGCTTAAGGCCCAATATTGTAAACCGCCGTATGTAAGGAAAGACTTGTAAAAGAAGGCATGTAAAAGAAGTCACCGAGCCGGACACGATTTATGAGCCGGCCGGGACTCTGTAGGCCACCGGGCGTCAAACGGTGTATATAAGGGGACGACCCGGTGGCGGCTTAGGGTAAGAAACAAGAGATCGATAACCAAGCCGGCAAACTAGCCTCTTGGTAATCAAAACCCCAGCAATGCCAACACGATTAGACGTAGGCTTTTACCTTCATCGTAAGGGGCCGAACTAGTATAAAACCTCTCGTGTCCATTGTCCCGATTAACCCCTTTAAGCTTCCTAGTTGCGATGGCCCTATGACTAAGTCCTTCCACTAGGACATCTGCCGTGACAATTCCATGACAACATGCTTGTTTGAGTCCATCTTGATGCCCAAATCATTGATGCAAGAGTGCTATAAAATGTTAGGTGCTGATTCTTAGCAGAGTATGAGCATTTGTCATTTTTGCTACATTTGTTGTGTGCTGCATATGGGCATGAGCTCTACATGTGTTTTGGGTTATGCCATGCCATCTTTACAGGGGTGTATGCCATGTATTTTTGTGATCAATGTGGTGACTAGCACAAGCATGCAAAGTAGCTCTCGTGATATTGCTGATTTCAGGGACTTAGAATTTCACTAAGTCATTTTCCTGCTGTTATTTTTATGCCATGTATTCATGATGCTACAGAGTGATCCATGCTTGTTTTGAGTATCTTCAGTAAGGGTGATTTTGACATATGGTTATGCTCTATCCATACATGCCCCTGTTTCAATTATGGAGTGCCATAGCATGACTTAATCTTGCTCTACGTTTGCTATAAAATGTTCCTGGCAGATTGTTTACGTGTTAATCAATTTTTCCAAGGTTGTTGTAGTTGATCCAAGCATGCTATAAACTTGTTCTTGCCTTGGTTAGCTTCTTGAACATGCCATCTTGCTGATGCTATGCTTATATTGTCATGCAATGCCTTCTGTTGAGTGAATCGAGCTCGCAAAGATGCCTTCGTAATTCTGTTTTTGCCATGCTCAGTTTTCTGCTAAGTCTGAATCTGTTAACGAAACTTGGTATGTTTACATGGGTGCCATCATATTTTATGTGCCCTTTTGACTCATGGTCAGTAAGGGACTTTGTTCTGTGCTTTGAGTAGATTCATTCCATGCCTTGTTTTGCTATGATATGTTCCTGTAGCATGTTGTTAGCTTGCTCTAAACATGTCTTCCTGATGTTAATTTCTGGCATGTTTTTTTTCACTAAGTCTGTGATGCTGTTATCTTTTGCACTTTTGCCATGCTTGTTTGAACCTGCTCTTGTGTGATTTAGCCGTAGCTCAGTGCTCATCTTTTGTCAAGCATATCGAGTAGATCACTATCATGTGCTTTGTTGCTATGTTGGAGTGCAGTAGCTTAGTTTCTTGTTGCATTTTAGATGGCATCGTGCTGTTAATCGCAGAATTGTGCCATTCTTGTTTTGCTTGCCATTTGCAAACCGTGCATCCGATTCCGGTGATCTTTATATCGATTTCGACCGAAATCAACTCATCTTTCCAGCGGCACACTTGGTTTTCCAAGTTGATGCCTTGTTCACCCTTTTCCTTCTGGAGCACGCATATGCATTGCATATCACATCCCACATGGCATGCCATGTTTTGCATCATGTTGCTTGCACATTGCACCGTGATTGATTGTTGGTCTTGCTTGTGTTATTGCCTTGGGTAGAGCCGGTAGACGAATACGTGATCGAGGAACCCGTTGAGTACGCTTACGAGGATCAAGCTTTCGTCAACTTGGAGAACTTTGCAGGCAAGATGACCATACCCTCGAAATCACTTCTATCTTTGCTTGCCAGTTGCTCGCTCTTTTGCTATGCCGCGATACCTACCACTTGCTATAACATGCCTCCCATATTGCCATGTCAAGCCTCTAACCCACCTTTCCTGGCAAACCGTTGTTTGGTTATGTTACCACTTTGCTCAGCCCCTCTTATAGCGTTGCTAGCTGCGGGTGAAGATGAAGTTTGTTCCGTGTTGGAACATGGATTTTATTGGGATATCATTATTATATTTTGTTTACTTTAATGCATCTATATACTTGGTAAAGGGTGGAAGGCTCGTCCTTATGCCTGGTGTTTTGTTCCACTCTTGCCGCCCTAGTTTCCGTCATACCGGTGTTATGTTCCTTGATTTTGTGTTCCTTACGCGGTTGGGTGTTATGGGAACCCCTTCACAGTTCGCCTTGAATAAAACTCCTCCAGCAAGGCCCAACCTTGGTTTTACCATTTGCCACCTAAGCCTTTTTCCCTTGGGTTCCGCGGACTCAAGGGTCATCTTTATTTTAAACCCCCGGGCCAGTGCTCCTCTGAGTGTTGGTCCAACCTGTCAGCCGCCGGTGACCACCAGGGGCAACTCTGGGCTGCCCTACCGGAATCTTGGACAATCCGGTGTGCCTTGAGAACGAGATATGTGCAGCTACTATCGGGATTTGTCGGCACATTCGGGCGGCTTTGTTGGTCTTGTTTTACCATTGTCGAAATGTCTTGTAACCGGGATTCCGAGTCTGATCGGGTCTTCCTGTGAGAAGGAATATCCTTCGTTGACCGTGAGAGCTTGTGATGGGCTAAGTTGGGACACCTGTCGGTGTCAAAACAGGCGGATCTCGGCTAGGGGGTCCCAAACTGTGCGTCTAGGGCGGATGGTAACAGGAGGCAGGGGACACGATGTTTACCCAGGTTCGGGCCCTCTTGATGGAGGTAATACCCTACGTCCTGCTTGATTGTTCTTGATGATATGAGTATTACAAGAGTTGATCTACCACGAGATCGTAGAGGCTAAACCCTAGAACCTAGCCTATGGTATGATTGTATGTTGTCCTACGGACTAAACCCTCCAGTTTATATAGACACCGGAGGGGGCTAGGGTTACACAAAGTCGGTTACAAGGGAGGAGATCTACATATCTGTATTGCCTAGATTGCCTTCCATGCCAAGGAGAGTCCCATCCGGACACGGGACGAAGTCTTCAATCTTGTATCTTCATAGTCCAATAGTCCGGCCAAAGGATACAGTCCGGCTGTCCGGAGACCCCCTAATCTAGGACTCCCTCAGTAGCCCCTGAACCAGGCTTCAATGACGATGAGTCCGGCGCGCAGTTTTGTCTTCGGCGTTGCAAGGCGGGTTCCTCCTCCGAATACTCCATAGATGATTTTGGACCCAAGGATAGTGTCTGGCCCTGCAAAATAATTTCCACATACCACCGTAGAGAGAATAATATTTCCAAAAATCTAATCTGCTGACGCGTCTTGACAGCACGACGTTACATCATGGCCCGGTCATTACTCGAACCGTTTTTCTCAACCAGCACCGCACATATCATGAGGCGGTTTTCTTGACACGTCTTGTCAAAGCAGATATCGTGTTCCCCTTATTACGGGATTCTCATCAATACGGACGTGGGTAACCCACTTGTGCCCGTTGGTATGACTCCTCAATTTTAGGCAAGTCCAAAACGACCGTGAGGAGGACGCTTGCTATTCACCCTCTTTATAAAGAGGCCAAGACCTGCCCTTTTTTCCTCTTGTGCTCAATCGAATCCTTCCCCAGCCCCGAGTTCCAACACCCCAGGCTCAGGTCAGGCGCTTCGGACCTTCAACCATTTCTGGATCCAACCTTCAAGGTCAGTGGATGCCTTCCTCTGTCACAGAGGAGGACATCAAGAAGCTGAGAGAGGCCAGATATCTGACCGCCGAAATTTCGCACAGGCTGCCCGCCCGAGGGCAGGTCATCCCCACTCCCGAACCCAACGAGAGTGTTGTGTTCATCTCTCACTTCCTCCGAGGACTAGGCCTCACTCTGGATCCCTTTGTTAGGGGGCTCATGTTCTATTATGGGCTGGATTTCCATGATCTGGCCCCGGATTCCCTCCTTCACATCTCGTCGTTCACTATCGTATGTGAGGCCTTCCTTCGCATTACCCCCCACTTCGGTCTATGGCTCAAGACTTTCAATGTGAAGTCGAAGATGATCGAGGGGTGGCACGCAGAGTGCGGAGGTGCCGTAATAAGCAAAAGCGCTGATGTTTCATGGCCAGAGAGTTCCATCCTAGAGATGTCCAGTTTGTGGCAGCGGGAGTGGTTTTATATCATAGCTCCCCGGAGTGCCAGGTGGGTAGCCGCCCCTGCCTTTCGCTCGGGCCCCCCACCACAATTGATGTCATGGATCAGCGAGGGGCTAAACTGGGGTCCAGTAAAGGATGTGCCGATATTGCAGAGTCACATCTGAGATCTCATTGAGAGAGACGTCAACCTGGTCACGGTGATACAAGTCATGCTAGTTCGCCAGGTCCCGCCTTGCAAACGTAGACCTCTCCGTTTGTGGGAGTTCAACCCGGAGGGACCGCGAATCATTCAGCACTTCCTCGGCATGACGCTCGAGGATATGTACAAGTTGTTCTTCGGACCACAAATAAAGTGTCCGGACACCACCGAGGATGCGGGTCTGAGCTGTAATCGCCCGGATACCCAAGTAAGTAATTCCATGGCCGAACACGCTGTTTCTCTTATTTATCATAACATCATTCTGAAAAGTCGCTCTTTGACCAGGATTGGATAACAAATGTGAAGATGATCAGGTGTCCGGCCCCCCTTCCCGAGGGCTTGGCCAATCTAGTACTAGACAGAATGCTTTCACCGGCGCCTTATTAGGTGCCCTCGAAGGAAGATAAAGGGGGGAATAAAGAGGCCGAAAGCGAGCCTCACTCGCTACTCGTCCCAACCGGAGGAATGAGCGCCTCCACGAAGGAGGATAACCAGGGAGAAGAATCTAACATTCCCCCTCCCCGAGGAAGGAAGAGGACCACCTATGAAGATCCAGAAACAGAGGTTTCCAAACGAGGGAAGAAATCTTCGCCAGAGGATCCTGCCCCGGGGGTACCCTTGCCGCACAGTGTCCGCAAGGGAATTACCCCTCTACCGAGCTATAAGTAATCGAAAAGTACTTAGTAGTGAAAATATCCTACCTTACTTCTGAAGACAATAACCAAAGCTTATATCTTGTAGTTCGGATCATAGCCCTTCTCGACGGAGTTCGTCTTCGGGGGATCTTCTTCCGGAGATGATGGGGAGCGAAACACCTCCCCCTGCCACCCCGCCTCATGAGGCGGGCGACCCTGAAGTGTCGTCGCGGAGGGTTTCTCCTGATCCGCCAAGGCCAGGGGGTAATCCCTTGGCCACCCGGAGTCCTCAGTGTTCGGCTCCGAAAGAGAGCAACGGAAAGAGTCTGGAACCGCATAGTGTGCGGTCGGACATATTGAAGGATCTTCTGGAGCAAGCGGCCATCTCAGAAGCGCATCGTACACTAATGAGTACGGTAGTTGAAAGGATTTCATCCGCTGAAAGAGGATTGCATGAAGCTTTTATGAGTCTGCTGAAAGGCTTTGAGGTACGTGAAAGTGTATGTTTTTGACGGTATCGCACACGTTAGGTGTGCCCTATGCAGATAGTAGCCCCTGAGACTCTGGTTGTCGTCGAAAACGGCGGCAAACAGAGGATCATAGTCCCAGGTAATAACCAGACCGCCTTTATGTGCAGGTGGCTGAAGCTCCGGTGGCTAGCCAGACTGATGGGTTTGCCGAGCTAAAGCGGCAACTTGATGCAGCAGATGCCGACATCGTGCTTGTCAACAAGCGGCTTGACGAGGCACAGGGTAAGTGATTTCTCCGGTGATCAACGCATAGTAAGAGGAGCATGATGCCAGTATCTTTAATATGTTGTGACTGCAGATGGAGCTACCACCGTGGAGACCCTTCGGGCAAAGCTTGCCCGAGCCAAGGAACAAGCAAGGAATAGCGATGCGGCCGCTCTAAAGGCGGTCGAAGAGCTGAGGGCCGAACAGCCTGCGCATCGCCAGAGCAAGGAAAGGATAGCCAAGATGGCCATTGAGTTGAAAGATGCCGCTGACCGTTACCAGCTTCTTGAAAAAGAAAGCCGAGCGCGGGTGACGGGCCTGGAAAAGGCCATGGTAGCAGCCAAGGAAGCCCGCTCTAAAATCAGAGCGATGAAGGAGGAGTTGTATCAAGCTACGGATATCGTGGCTGGGAAGCCCTTCTTGTTGCGGACTAAGTTCAGAGATCTGAAGCATGCTCCTCTTGATCAACTATGGAGTTCGGCGGACGCCTACGTGGATTTGGCGGCAAGTGCTGCTGATGCGGCCGAGTACTTCAAGGATCAGAAAGATCTCGAAGTGGAAAAGCTATTCTGGTCACAGTTCCATGCTCCAGTGCGTCCGCTGCTATTGAATGAGCGGATGGCCGAGTGGGCCGAGCTCCATAGGTTGTCCGGACTCGCCATGAGGTCCGTTGTGGATCATCTGTGGCCGGGAGGGCCAAGGCCGAATAGTTACTTTAGTTTAGTGCAACAATTCGTTGGTGTTGTGCCGCACATCGACGCTATGAAGAGGTCAGCGTGCATAGAGGGTGCGCGGATGGCCTTTGCCCGTGTCAAGACATACTGGGCAGAGATGGAGGCCACCACTGTTGCAACACAGGGTTCGGCCGTGGGCCGAGTGGCTGCCGAGCACTACTTTGAAGAAGTTCTTGAAGGCGCTCGTTCGATAGAGGCTCAGTGTTCGAAGAATATTATGTTCTAGTGACATGTACTCCCATTGTAAGAACAATGTTTTATTGAGTCGTCAAGGTTGTGCTTATACTTTTGCCTGAAAGTATTATGATGCCTCCTGTGCGGCCGTTTATGTATATATGAATATAACCTGAAAGTTTGCAGTCGTCGGCTTCCGCCCCCATGCATATAATGCGGGGGTGTTTGCAAAAAACGCGTATTCACACTTGATCCAACGTCTTGGTCCATTAAGGAGGTGGTAGCATAGCGAACGAGGCAATCGGACTATATTGCTTTAACACTTTCACTTAGCCATAGGAGTTTGACGGTAGGGCTACTATATAGCCCCTGGTACTTCTGTGCTCGTCCGAATATGGGGCGCGTATGTACATGACAGGGAAACGGCCCTTCGTTAATGCGAAGGAATCCCGAAGATTCCGCTGAGTCATCGAGTGGTTGACCAGTCTCGCGCTATATCATGACAGTCAGTTTTCGGCTTTGTCTACTGAGGTGCTCATCCGGATGAACCAGGACACAATCGCAGTAGTTCTCCCAGTGCTACCTTAGCCGATATAGCGGAACGTAAGGTACCAAAACATGGGAGCCGGGCAAACCCAACATTTGACCAAAGACATTATTCGGAGCTGATGCATATAAGGCCAAACTCGCGACGCCGAACACTCCCTAAGGTATTCGGTCTTTATAACATATGCCGGGCTGAACAATGCCCTTAATAATAAACTCCGGGTGTCCAGGTACGTGCAATCTCCTGACATGGCCACATGCCAATACGTCGGCATCCTTCACGGTTGTATTGAGTATCCGGAGGATGTGAACAACAAGAGACAGTAAAAAGGTTTACGCAGGGTCTTAATCTAAAAAGAAACCTTTGAGCGGGTCCCTGCTGCACGTCTGCGCCTGTGTCTCTGTTGTGCCATGTCCTGGATGGGTGTAGCACGATTGTCATCTGTAAAAGAGAAGAACTTAGGTGAAAGTTGTCATGCCAAAAAATTGGTTATTATCAATAAACCACTAAAATTCAAGATAAGTCAAGTTGAGCCAGACTAGCCCTGATTACACGCAGGAAGCCCCTGGTACCATCTAGGAGGGCTTGATCATCAAACCAATCTCATGTGTACGTAGTGGTGCACCAGACTCATCTAACCATGTCCGTGGTCTTGATGACCTGTCATTTTTTCTAGTTGGTGAGGCCGTCTAGTGCTCGGCGGCTAAAGCCGCCGCACATTCTTCCACGTGTAGAGCACGCTCAGTATTTCTGCTAACTGTGATGGTGCCACGTGGACCGGGGATCTTAAGCTTGAGAGAAGCATAATGCGGTATTGCATTAAAACGAGCGAAAGCCGCTCTTCCGAGTAGTGCCTGATAGCCACATCAGAATGGAGCGATGTAGAAAGTTAACCTTTCGCTTCGGAAGTTGTCGGAAGAACCGAATACAACCTCTAGTAATAGAGAGCCCGTGCAGCGGGCCTCTAGGCCTGGTATTACTCCCTTGAAGGTAGTAGTATGGTGGCTTATTTTTGTCGGGTCTATCCCCATTTTGGGGACTGTGTCCTGATATATCAGATTTAGACCACTGCCGCCGTCCATGAGGACTCGTGTGAGATGGTATCCGTTTATTATTGGGTCTAACACCAAGGCAGCCAATTCTTCGTGTCGGATGCTTGTCGCGTGATCCCCGCGATCAAAAGTGATCGGGCAGGCCAACCAGGGGTTGAACCTAGGGGTGACGGGCTCTATGGCGCGTGTGTCTCGGAGTGCATGTTTGCTTCTCCTCTTCGTCACATGGATCATGTTGACTGTTTTAACCTCTGGTGGGAATTTTTTCTGTCCTCCAGTGCTTTGCTGGCAAGGCTCGTCCTCGTCTTCGCTTGGTGTCTCCACCCCCCTTGTGTTCGGCATTTATCTTACCTGCCTGCTTGAAGACCCAGCATTCTCTGTGGGTGTGATTTGCAGGTTTATCGGGGGTGCCATGAATCTGACATGGTTTGTCAAGAATCTTGTTTAGGCCAGACGGTCCGTCTCTGCTGCCTTTGAAAGGCTTTTTCCGCTGGCCTGGCCGAGAGCCCCTGAATCCAGCGTTTACCGCCGTATTATCTGGGCTATCTTCTTTATTTCGACGCTTGTTTTTATTGTGTCGTGGTTTTCCATTGCCATCCCTGACTTCGGATGTGCTTGGGTCACTGGTGCTATTGCGGGCTAACCAGCTGTCTTCGCCCGCGCAAAAGCGGGTCATGAGGCTTGTTAGGGCTGCCATTGTTCTCGGTTTTTCTTGGCCGAGGTGTCTGGCGAGCCATTCGTCTCGGACGCTGTGTTTGAAAGCTACTAAGGCTTCGGTGTCCGGACAGTCGACGATTTGGTTCTTCTTGGTGAGAAACCTGTTCCAAAGCTTTCGGGCGGACTCTCCGGACTATTGAATTATATGACTTAAATCGTCTGCATCTGGAGGTCGGACGTAGGTCCCTTGAAAATTAGCCCGAAAAGCGACCTCGAGCTCCTCCCAACTTCCAATTGAGTTTCCGGGGAGGCTTTTCAGTCAGTGCCGAGCTGGTCCTTTAAGCTTGAGGGGCAAGTATTTAATGGCATGGAGATCGTCTCCGCGAGCCATATGGATATGGAGGATAAAGTCCTCAATCCAGACCCCAGGGTCTGAGGTCCCATCGTACGCCTCTATGTTCACTGGTTTGAATCCTTCTGGGAATTCGTGGTCCAGCACCTCATCGGCGAAACATAGGGGGTGTGCGGCACCCTTGTACTTGGATGTACCGTGGCGTTCGGACGGTTGTGGTATTTGGTTTTGATTTTGTGTCGAAGCACGCTTCCTAGATCCATAGATGGATCTGGTCATACCAGATTTTTGGCGCAAGTCCTCACGTACATCGTGTGTTGACTTATGTGCGTATTTGTTATCCGCTCTATCGCGGTCACGAGGTGGTGGATCCGGCCGGTTGGCCATTTCATTTTTTGGTTGTGTGGGCTCTAAGCCCTCATTGTCGAATTCAGGTAACAGCTTGCGCTTTGGATAGCTCTTTGTGTGGTGACTTCCACCATACTTTGCTTCGTTGTCGAGCACTTTGTTCCACCTATTGTTGAGTGTATTTTGTGCGGCCTTTAGCCTTTGCTTCTGCTTCTTCAGACTCCTCGCCGTGGCAATAAGCCTACTGCGGAGGTTCTCTTGCTCCAGGTGCGTTTCCGGGATGATGTGTGCATCTTCGTCCGGACTGTTTTCCTCCCAGAGGGGGTTTGATGAGGTTTATACTTGGCGTCGCCGTGTTCGGACGTCGGATCCGTACTATGTTCGCCGCTTGCAGCTTCATCGTGCTCTGCCGCCGGGGCAATGTGGTCGTTGTTTCCTCTGGAGTCGACTGGAGTGTTATTTTCTCTTGCGTTGTTATCGCTGTTTTTGCTATGGCGGGACTTGGAGCGGGGCCGCTGACGTCGGCGCTTGGGTTGCTTCTTGGAGGGGCCATCCTCCGTTGTCTCCTCGCCATTGCCTTTTTGGGTGTATCCACCATGTAAATGTCATGTGATGAAGTGGTTGTCCGGCGCCCTGTGGGCGCTGGTTGCTGTTTGTCTCCTACATCTTCGTCCATGCCGTCGATGTCTTCGGAGTCGAAGTTGAGCATGTTGGTTAAGTCGTCGACAGTGGCTACTAAGTGGGTGGTGGGCGGGTAGCGAATTTCTTCGTCGTCCATATCCCATTTAGCCGGACATAGTTCGGCCAAGGTTCTCCTGACAAGGAGAGAGACTTTAATGAATTTAGCACATCGCCGAAAGGCGAGTGCTGAAAGATATCCGTGGAGGTGAACTCCATGATCGGCGCCCAGTCGGATTCGATGTGCACGGATGTAGGCGGTTCGGAGTCCGTGGCCGGAGACGAATCTAGTGGTTTGGCGACACGGCTCTCGTAAGGGGTGAAGTCAGTATCCGGCTCCATCACCACTGAGAGTGCGGCCTCCATGGCGGGGTCTATCCCTCCGTCCTTGGATGGTGCAATTTGCTCCGGATTAAAGGCCGGAATAGTTGCAGATGCGATCTCCCGAACAATGTCCGACGACAGAGTTACGTCGTGCTCGTCGTGACTGAGCGGCGCACCTGACACGGGCTCGAATCCGTCGAAGATCAAGTCTCCGCGGATGTCGGCAGTGTAGTTTAAGTTTCCGAATCTGACCTGATGGCCAGGGGCGTAGCTCTCGATCTGCTCCAGATGGCCAAGCGAATTGGCCCGCAGTGCGAAGCCGCAGAATACAAAGATCTGTCCGGGGAGGAAAACCTCACCCTGGACCGCATCGCTACCGATGATCGAAGGAGCCATCAATCCTTATGGTGACGACACAGTGGAACTCTCAATGAAAGCACCAATGTCGGTGTCAAAACCGGCGGATCTTGGGTAGGGGGTCCCGAACTATGCGTCTAGGGCGGATGGTACCAAGAGGCAGGGGACACGATGTTTACCCAGGTTCGGGCCCTCTTGATGGAGGTAATACCCTACGTCCTGCTTGATTGTTCTTGATGATATGAGTATTATAAGAGTTGATCTACCACGAGATCGTAGAGGCTAAACCCTAGAAGCTAGCCTATGGTATGATTGTATGTTCTCCTACGGACTAAACCCTCCGGTTTATATAGACACCAGAGGGGGCTAGGGTTACACAAAGTCGGTTACAAGGGAGGAGATCTACATATCCGTATTGCCTAGCTTGCCTTCCATGCCAAGGAGAGTCACATCCGGACACGAGACGAAGTCTGCAATCTGAAGGAAATATGCCCTAGAGGCAATAATAAAGTTATTATTTATTTCCTTATATCATGATAAAAGTTTATTATTCATGCTAGAATTGTATTAACCGAAAACATAATACATGTGTGAATACATAGACAAACAGAGTGTCACTAGTATGCCTCTACTTGACTAGCTCGTTAATCAAAGATGGTTAATGTTTCCTAACCATGGACAAAGAGTTGTCATTTGATTAACGGGATCACATCATTAGTTGAATGATCTTAGTGACATGACCCATTCCATTAGCTTAGCACCCGATCGTTTAGTATGTTGCTATTGCTTTCTTCATGACTTATACATGTTCCTATGACTATGAGATTATGCAACTCCCGTTTGCCAGAGGAACACTTTGTGTGCTACCAAACGTCACAACGTAACTGGGTGATTATAAAGGAGCTCTATAGGTGTCTCCAAAGGTACATGTTGGGTTGGCGTATTTCGAGATTAGGATTTGTCACTCCGATTGTCGGAGAGGTATCTCTGGGCCCTCTCCATAATGCATCACTTAAGCCTTGCAAGCATTGCAACTAATGAGTTAGTTTGCGGGATGATGTATTACGGAACGAGTAAAGAGACGTGCGGTAACGAGATTGAACTAGGTATTGGATAACGACGATCGAATCTCGGGCAAAAGTAACATACCGATTGACAAAGGGAACAACGTATGTTGTTATGCGGTTCTGACCGATAAAAGATCTTCGTAGAATATGTAGGAACCAAATAATGGGCATCCAGGTCCCCGCTATTGGTATTGACCCGGAGACGTGTCTCGGGTCATGGTCTACATTGTTCTCCGAACCCGTAGGGTCCGCACGCTAAGTTACGATGACAGTTTATATTATGAGTTTATGCATTTTGATGTACCGAAGGTTGTTCGGAGTCCGGATGTGATCACGGACATGACGAGGAGTCTCGAAATGGTCGAGACATAAAGATTGATATATTGGAAGCCTATGTTTGGATATCGGAAGTGTTCCGGGTGAAATCGGGATTTTACCGGATTACCGGGAGGTTACCGGAACCCCCCGGGAGGTATATGGGCCTTAGTGGGCCTTAGTGGAAGAGAGGAGAGGTGGCCAGAGATGGGCCGCGCGCCCCCCCCCCCTTGGTCCGAATAGGACAAGGAGAGGGGGCCGGCCCCCTTCCTCCTCCTCTCCTCTTCCCCCCCTCCGCGAATCCTAATTACACTAGGAAAGGGGGGGAGTTCCTACTCCCGGAAGGGAGTAGGACTCTCCCTGGCCGCGCCACCTCTTGGCGCGGGCGTCCGCCCCCACTTTGAACCTTTATATACGGAGGCAAGGGGCACCCCTAAGGACATAAGTTGATCCACGTGATCATATTCTTAGCCGTGTGCGGTGCCCCCTTCCACCATAGTCCTCGATAATATTGTAGCGGTGCTTAGGCAAAGCCCTGCGACAGTAGTACATCAAGATCGTCACCACGCCGTCGTGCTGACGGAGCTCTTCCCCGACACTTTGCTGGATCGGAGTCCGGGGATCGTCATCGAGCTGAACGTGTGCTAGAACTCGGAGGTGCCATAGTTTCGGTGCTTGATCAGTCGGGCCGTGAAGACGTACGACTACATCAACCAAGTTAACGCTTCCGTTGTCGATCTACAAGGGTACGTAGATCACACTCTCCCCTCTCGTTGCTATGCATCACCATGATCTTGCATGTGCGTAGGAAATTTTTTGAAATTACTACGTTCCCCAACAGTGGCATCCGAGCCTAGGTTTTATATGTTGATGTTATATGCACGAGTAGAACACAAGTGAGTTGTGGGCGATATAAGTCATACTGCTTACCAGCATGTCATACTTTGGTTCGGAGGTATTGTTGGACGAAGCGGCCCGGACCGACATTACGCATACGCTTACGCGAGACCGGTTCTCCCGACGTGCTTTGCACATAGGTGGCTTGCGGGTGACAGTTTCTCCAACTTTAGTTGAACCGAGTGTGGCTACGCCCGGTCCTTGTGAAGGTTAAAACAGCGCCAACTTGACAAACTATCGTTGTGGTTTTGATGCGTAAGTAAGATTGGTTCTTGCTTAAGCCCGTAGCAGCCACATAAAACATGCAACAACAAAGTAGAGGACGTCTAACTTGTTTTTGCAAGGCATGTTGTGATGTGATATGGTCAAGACATGATGCTAAATTTTATTGTATGAGATGATCATGTTTTGTAACCGAGTTATCGGCAACTGGCAGGAGCCATATGGTTGTCTCTTTATTGTATGCAATGCAATCGCGTTGTAATGCTTTACTTTATCACTAAGCGGTAGCGATAGTCGTGGAAGCATAAGATTGGCGAGACGACAACGATGCTACGATGGAGATCAAGGTGTCGTGCCGGTGACGATGGTGATCATGACGGTGCTTCGGAGATGGAGATCACAAGCACAAGATGATGATGGCCATATCATATCACTTATATTGATTGCATGTGATGTTTATCTTTTATGCATCTTATCTTGCTTTGATTGACGGTAGCATTATAAGATGATCTCTCACTAATTATCAAGAAGTGTTCTCCTTGAGTATGCACCGTTGCGAAAGTTCTTCGTGCTGAGACACCACGTGATGATCGGGTGTGATAGGCTCTACGTTCAAATACAACGGGTGCAAAACAGTTGCACACGCGGAATACTCAGGTTATACTTGACGAGCCAAGCATATACAGATATGGCCTCGGAACACGGAGACCGAAAGGTCGAGCGTGAATCATATAGTAGATATGATCAACATAGTGATGTTCACCAATGAAACTACTCCATCTCACGTGATGATCGGACATGGTTTAGTTGATTTGGATCACGTAATCACTTAGAGGATTAGAGGGATGTCTATCTAAGTGGGAGTTCTTTAAGTAATATGATTAATTGAACCTAAATTTATCATGAACTTAGTACCTGATAGTATCTTGCTTGTTTATGTATGATTGTAGATAAATGGCCCGTGCTGTTGTTCCGTTGAATTTTAATGCGTTCCTTGAGAAAGCAAAGTTGAAAGATGATGGTAGCAATTACACGGACTGGGACCGTAAATTGAGGATTATCCTCATTGCTGCACAGAAGAATTACGTCCTGGAAGCACCGCTGGGTGCCAGGCCTGCTGCTGGAGCAACACCAGATGTTGTGAACGTCTGGCAGAGCAAAGCTGATAACTACTCGATAGTTCAGTGTGCCATGCTTTACGGCTTAGAACCGGGACTTCAACGACGTTTTGAACGCCATGGAGCATATGAGATGTTCCAGGAGTTGAAGTTAATATTTTAAGCAAATGCCCGAATTGAGAGATATGAAGTCTCCAATAAGTTCTATAGCTGCAAGATGGAGGAGAACAGTTCTGTCAGTGAGCATATACTCAAAATGTCTGGGTATAATAATCACTTGATTCAAATGGGAGTTAATCTTCCAGATGATTGCGTCATTGACAGAATTCTCCAATCACTGCCACCAAGCTACAAGAGCTTCGTGATGAACTATAATATGCAAGGGATGAATAAGACTATTCCCGAGCTCTTCGCAATGCTGAAAGCTGCGGAGGTAGAAATCAAAAAGGAGCATCAAGTGTTGATGGTCAACAAGACCACTAGTTTCAAGAAAAAGGGCAAAGGGAAGAAGAAGGGGAACTTCAAGAAGAACAGCAAGCAAGTTGCTGCTCAAGAGAAGAAACGCAAGTCTGGACCTAAGCCTGAAACTGAGTGCTTCTACTGCAAGCAAACTGGTCACTGGAAGCGGAACTGCCCCAAGTATTTGGCGGATAAGAAGGATGGCAAGGTGAACAAAGGTATATGTGATATACATGTTATTGATGTGTACCTTACTAATGCTCGCAATAGCACCTGGGTATTTGATACTGGTTCTGTTGCTAATATTTGCAACTCGAAACAGGGACTACGAATTAAGCGAAGATTGGCTAAGGACGAGGTGACGATGCGCGTGGGAAACGGTTCCAAAGTCGATGTGATCGCGGTCGGCACGCTGCCTCTACATCTACCTTCGGGATTAATATTAGACCTAAATAATTGTTATTTGGTGCCAGCGTTAAGCATGAAAATTATATCTGGATCTTGTTTGATGCGAGACGGTTATTCATTTAAATCAGAGAATAATGGTTGTTCTATTTATATGAGTAATATCTTTTATGGTCATGCACCCTTGAAGAGTGGTCTATTCTTATTGAATCTCGATAGTAGTAACACACATATTTATAATGTTGAAGCCAAAAGATGCAGAGTTGATAAAGATAGTGCAACTTATTTATGGCACTGCCGTTTAGGTCATATCGGTGTAAAGCGCATGAAGAAACTCCATACTGATGGACTTTTGGAACCACTTGATTATGAATCACTTGGTACTTGCGAACCGTGCCTCATGGGCAAGATGACTAAAACGCCGTTCTCCGGTACTATGGAGAGAGCAATAGATTTGTTGGAAATCATACATACTGATGTATGTGGTCCGATGAATATTGAGGCTCGTGGCGGATATCGTTATTTTCTCACCTTCACAGATGACTTAAGAAGATATGGATATATCTACTTAATGAAACATAAGTCTGAAACGTTTGGAAAGTTCAAAGAATTTCAGAGTGAAGTTTAAAATCATCGTAACAAAAAAATAAAGTTTCTACGATTTGATCATGGAGGAGAATATTTGAGTTACGAGTTTGGTGTACATTTGAAACAATGCGGAATAGTTTCGCAACTCACGCCACCCGGAACACCACAGCGTAATGGTGTGTCCGAATGTCGTAATCGTACTTTACTAGATATGGTGCGATCTATGATGTCTCTTACTGATTTACCGCTATCATTTTGGGGTTATGCTTTAGAGACGGCCGCATTCACGTTAAATAGGGCACCATCAAAATCCGTTGAGACGACACCTTATGAACTGTGGTTTGGCAAGAAACCAAAGTTGTCGTTTCTTAAAGTTTGGGGTTGTGATGCTTATGTGAAAAAGCTTCAACCTGCTAAGCTCGAACCCAGATCGGAGAAATGTGTCTTCATAGGATATCCAAAGGAGACTATTGGATACACCTTCTATCACAGATCCGAAGGCAAGACTTTTGTTTCTAAGTTCGGAAACTTTCTGGAGAAGGAGTTTCTCTCGAAAGAAGTGAGTGGGAGGAAAGTAGAACTTGACGAGGTAACTGTACCTGCTCCCTTATTGGAAGGTAGTGCATCACAGAAAACTGTTTCTATGACACCTACACCAATTAGTGAGGAAGCTAATGATAATGATCATGAAACTTCAGAACAAGATACTATTGAACCTCGCAGATCAACCAGAGTGAGATCCGCGCCAGAGTGGTACGGTAATCCAGTTCTGGAAGTCATGCTACTAGATCATGATGAACCTACGAACTATGAAGAAGCGATGGTAAGCCCAGATTCCGCAAAATGGCTTGAAGCCATGAAATCTGAGATGGGATCCATGTATGAGAACAAAGTGTGGACTTTGGTTGACTTGCCCAATGATCGGCAAGCAATTGAGAATAAATGGATCTTCAAGAAGAAGACTGACGCCAACGGTAATATTACTATCTACAAAGCTCGACTTGTCGCAAAAGGGTTTCGGCAAGTTCAAGGGGTTGACTACGATGAGACCTTCTCACCCGTAGCGATGCTTAAGTCTGTCCGAATCATGTTAGCAATTGCCGCATTTTATGATTATGAAATTTGGCAGATGGATGTCAAAACTGCATTCCTGAATGGATTTCTGGAAGAAGAGTTGTATATGATGCAACCGGAAGGTTTTGTCGATCCAAATGGAGCTAACAAAGTGTGCAAGCTCCAGCGATCCATTTATGGACTGGTGCAAGCCTCTCGGAGTTGGAATAAACGCTTTGATAGTGTGATCAAAGCATTTGGTTTTATACAGACTTTTGGAGAAGCCTGTATTTACAAGAAAGTGAGTGGGAGCTCTGTAGCATTTCTGATATTATATGTGGATGACATATTGCTGATTGGAAATGATATAGAATTTCTGGATAGCATAAAGGGAACTTGAATAAGAGTTTTCCAATGAAAGACCTCGATGAAACTGCTTATATATTGGGCATCAAGATCTATAGAGATAGATCAAGACGCTTAATTGGACTTTCACAAAGCACATACCTTGACAAAGTTTTGAAGAAGTTCAAAATGGATCAAGCAAAGAAAGGGTTCTTGCATGTGTTACAAGGTGTGAAGTCGAGTAAGACTCAATGCCCGACCACCGCAGAAGATAGACAGAAGATGAAAGATGTTCCCTATGCTTCAGCCATAGGCTCTATCATGTATGCAATGCTGTGTACCAGACCTGATGTGTGCCTTGCTATAAGTCTAGCAGGGAGGTACCAAAGTAATCCAGGAGTGGATCACTGGACAACGGTCAAGAACATCCTGAAGTACCTGAAAAGGACTAAGGATATGTTTCTCGTATATGGAGGTGACAAAGAGCTCATCATAAACGGTTACGTTGATGCAAGCTTTGACACTGATCCGGACGATTCTAAATCGCAAACCGGATACGTGTTTACATTAAACGGTGGAGCTGTTAGTTGGTGCAGTTCTAAACAGAGCGTCGTGGCGGGATCTACGTGTGAAGCGGAATACATAGCTGCTTCGGAAGCAGCGAATGAAGGAGTCTGGATGAAGGAGTTCATATCCGATCTAGGTGTCATACCTAGTGCATCGGGTCCAATGAAAATCTTTTGTGACAATACTGGTGCAATTGCCTTGGCGAAGGAATCCAGATTTCACAAGAGAACCAAGCACATCAAGAGACGCTTCAATTCCATCTGGGATCTAGTCCAGGTGGGAGACATAGAGATTTGCAAGATACATACAGATCCGAATGTTGCAGACCCGTTGACTAAGCCTCTTCCACGAGCAAAACATGATCAGCACCAAGGCTCCATGGGTGTTAGAATCATTACTGTGTAATCTAGATTATTGACTCTAGTGCAAGTGGGAGACTGAAGGAAATATGCCTTAGAGGCAATAATAAAGTTATTATTTATTTCCTTATATCATGATAAAAGTTTATTATTCATGCTAGAATTGTATTAACCGGAAACATAATACATGTGTGAATACATAGACAAACAGAGTGTCACTAGTATGCCTCTACTTGACTAGCTCGTTAATCAAAGATGGTTATGTTTCCTAACCATGGACAAAGAGTTGTTATTTGATTAACGGGATCACATCATTAGTTGAATGATCTGATTGACATGACCCATTCCATTAGCTTAGCACCCGATCGTTTAGTATGTTGCTATTGCTTTCTTCATGACTTATACATGTTCCTATGACTATGAGATTATGCAACTCCCGTTTGCCAGAGGAACACTTTGTGTGCTACCAAACGTCACAACGTAACTGGGTGATTATAAATGATCTCTACAGGTGTCTCCAAAGGTACATGTTGGGTTGGCGTATTTCGAGATTAGGATTTGTCACTCCGATTGTCGGAGAGGTATCTCTGGGCCCTCTTGGTAATGCACATCACTTAAGCCTTGCAAGCATTGCAACTAATGAGTTAGTTGCGGGATGATGTATTACAGAACGAGTAAAGAGACTTGCCGGTTACGAGATTGAACTAGGTATAGGATACCGACGATCGAATCTCGGGCAAGTAACATACCGATGACAAAGGGAACAACGTATGTTGTTATGCGGTGTGACCGATAAAAGATCTTCGTAGAATATGTAGGAACCAATATGGGCATCCAGGTCCCGCTATTGGTTATTGACCAGAGACGTGTCTCGGTCATGTCTACATTGTTCTCGAACCCGTAGGGTCCACACGCTTAAGGTTTCGATGACAGTTATATTATGAGTTTATGCGTTTTGATGTACCGAAGGTTGTTCGGAGTCCCGGATGTGATCACGGACATGACGAGGAGTCTCGAAATGGTCGAGACATAAAGATTGATATATTGGAAGCCTATGTTTGGATATCGGAAGTGTTCCGGGTGAAATCAGGATTTTACCGGATTACCGGGAGGTTACCGGAACCCCCCGGGAGGTATATGGGCCTTAGTGGGCCTTAGTGGAAGAGAGGAGAGGTGGCCAGAGATGGGCCGCGCGCCCCTCCCCCCTTGGTCCGAATAGGACAAGGAGAGGGGGCCGGCCCCCCTTCCTCCTCTCTCTCCTCTTTCCCCCCCTCCGCGAATCCTATTCCAACTAGGAAAGGGGGGAGTCCTACTCCTGGGGGGAGTAGGACTCCTCCTGGCGCGCCTCCTCTTGGCCGGCCGCCCCCCCCCCCTTTGAACCTTTATATACGGAGGCAAGGGGCACCCCTAAGGGCATAAGTTGATCCACGTGATCATATTCTTAGCCGTGTGTGGTGCCCCCTTCCACCATAGTCCTCGATAATATTGTAGCGGTGCTTAGGCGAAGCCCTGCGACAGTAGTACATCAAGATCGTCACCACGCCGTCGTGCTGACGGAACTCTTCCCTGACACTTTGCTGGATCGGAGTCCGGGGATCATCATCGAGCTGAACGTGTGCTAGAACTCGGAGGTGCCGTAGTTTCGGTGCTTGATCGGTCGGGCCGTGAAGACGTACGACTACATCAACCAAGTTAACGCTTCCGTTGTCGATCTACAAGGGTACATAGATCACACTCTCCCCTCTCGTTGCTATGCATCACCATGATCTTGCGTGTGCGTAGGAATTTTTTTGAAATTACTACGTTCCCCAACACAATCTTGTATCTTCATAGTCCAACAGTCCGGCCAAAGGATACAGTCCGGCTGTCCGGAGACCCCCTAATCCAGGACTCCCTCAACACCCCTGCAGGGTTTTGAACTTTCGAAAGCCATGCCCGCGGTTATGGGCAGATGGGAATTTGTTAATATCCAGTTGTAGAGAACTTGAAACTTAACTTAATTAAAATGAACCAACCGCGTGTGTAACCGTGATGGTCTCTTTTCGGCGGAGTCCGGAAAGAGAACACAGTCTCGTGTTATGCTTGAATGTAAGTAGTTTTAGGATCACTTCTTGATCTTTATAGCTTCTCGACCGTGCTTTGCTTCTCTTCTCGCTCTCATTTGCATAAGTTAGCCACATATATGCTAGTGCTTGCTGCAGCTCCACCTCACTACCCCTTTCCTACCTTAAGCTTAAATAGTCTTGATCGCGAGGGTGTGAGATTGTTGAGTCCCCGTGACTCACAGATTACCTCAAAATAGATGCAGGTGACGATGATGCCAGTGTAGGGGACGCAGACGAACTCAAGTGGGAGTTCGACGAGGATTCGGGACGTTACTATGTGTCTTTTCCGGACGATCAATAGAGGAGCCCAGTTGGGGCGATCGGGGATCTAGCATTTGGGATTGTCTTTATTTTGGTTTCGTAGTCGGACCTTGATTGTATTCTGGATGATGTATGCTATATTTATGTATTATGTGAAGTGGCGATTATAAGCCAACTCTTTATCCCTTTCTTATTCAGTACATGGGATGTGTAAAGATTACCCCTCTTGCAACATGCCTACTATGCGGTTATGCCTCTAAGTCGTGCTCCGACACGTGGGAGATATAGCCGCATCATGGGTGTTACACCTACTCCCACCGGGAGTAGGACTCCCCCCTTTCCATGTTGGAGTAGGAGAGGAGAGGGAAGGAGAAATAGGGAGAAAGGAAAGGGGGGTGCCGCCCCCATTCCTAGTCCAATTCGGACTTGGGAGGGGAGGGGCGCGCGGCTTCCCCTTGGCCACCTCACCTATTCCACCAATTGGGCCCATGAGGCCCAATAACCTCCGGGGGGTTCCGGTAACCCCCCGGTACTCCGGTATATATCCCATAACCCCCGGAACCATTCCGGTGTCCGAATATAGCCGTCCAATATATCAATCTTCATGTCTCGACCATTTCGAGACTCCTCGTTGTGTCCGTGATCACATCCGGGACTCTGAACTTCCTTCTCTACATCAAAACACATAAACTCATAATAGAACCGTCATCGAACTTTAAGCGTGCGAACCCTACGGGTTCGAGAACTATGTAGACATGACCGAGACACGTCTCCGGTCAATAACCAATAGCGGAACCTGGATGCTCATATTGGCTCCTACATATTCTACGAAGATCTTTATCGGTCAAACCGCATAACAACATACGTTGTTCCCTTTGTCATCGGTATGTTACTTGCCCGAGATTCGATCGTTGGTATCTCAATACCTAGTTCAATCTCGTTACCGGCAAGTCTCTTTACTCGTTCTGTAATACATCATCCCGCAACTAACTCATTAGTTGCAATGCTTGCAAGGCTTAAGTGATGTGTATTACCGAGTGGGCCTAGAGATATCTCTTCGAAAATCGGAGTGACAAATCCTAATCTCGAAATACACCAACCCAACAAGTACCTTTGGAGACACATGTAGATCACCTTTATAATCACCCAGTTACGTTGTGACGTTTGGTAGCACACAAAGTGTTCCTCCGGTAAACGGGAGTTGCATAATCTCATAGTCACAGGAACATGTATAAGTCATGAAGAAAGCAATAGCAACAAACTAAACGATCAAGTGCTAAGCTAACGGAATGGGTCAAGTCAATCACACCATTCTCCTAATGATGTGATCCCGTTAATCAAATGACAACTCATGTCTATGGCTAGGAAACATAACCATCTTTGATTAACGAGCTAGTCTAGTGGAGGCATACTAGTGATACTTTGTTTGTCTATGTATTCACACATGTATCATGTTTTCGGTTAATACAATTCTAGCATGAATAATAAACATTTATCATGATATAAGGAAATAAATAATAACTTTATTATTACCTCTAGGGCATATTTCCTTCATCTACAACCCTACCGCCAAGATGCTCGACGGTAGGCACGTGCACGCCCTGTGTCCAACACTTAGGAGGAATTTGCGGTAGGGCATGCAACCCTACCGCCAAGGACCTTGGCAGTAGGCTGTTATATCCTACTACCGCCATGGACCCTGGCGATTGCAAAAGGGTCAGATCCCGAAAAAAAATTAGACTACAGCCAGATTTCGATTAAGTTTCAGAAAAGGGTCAAAACAAGAAATTTAGCCAGTATACCTGAGGTGCAGCGAACTACGGTGTTGAACATCGGACGCATTTGGCACACACGCAATACCATCCCATATGACCAGCCAGGAGAATGAAAGCAAAGTCTCCAAAAAGAAAGATTGCTCTGTCAGGAAGGCCCTCACTAATGATGTATGGATTTCGCAAGTTGACATGGCAAATGGCATTACCGCCGGGCACATACAGGAGTTTACCATCCTTTGGGAGAAGTTGAATGGGATAACCTTAGATCAAGCCACGAATGGCACGATCATTTGGAAACTTACAGAGCACGGTATCTACTGCACTTCGTCGGCCTATTCGCTACAGTTCGAGGGGCGCACCTCCACACCACTTCTAAAGACCGTTTGGAAAGTCCGGGCTACACCAAAATGCAAGTTCTTCGCTTGGTTGATCATTCACAACAGAGTATGGACGACAGATAGGCTACAAACGGAGAGGGTGGCCAAACTGCGGTTTGTGTCCCCTTTGTAGCCAAGTCCAGGAGTCAGCGGCGCATCTCCTATTCCAATGCCAATTCTCGATTGCAGTTTGGAATGCGGTAAAGGCGAGGACCGGACTGAGCAATATTGTCACAGCTGACTGGGTGGCTATGCAAAGTGTCAGACATTGGTGGACTGAGATTGTGCTTACACGCTCGCCTAACGGAAAAGGGATGGCCTCCCTCCTTATGCTTATCTCTTGGGAACTTTGGAAGAAGAGGAATGCTAGGGTCTTCCGGAATGCTTCCGCACCTTTGATAATTCTCGTAGAAAAAATTATGGATGAGGCAGTCCTGTGGGCTTTGGCGGATGCCAAAGGGCTTGATGTATGCTTTATCTTTGCCATTGTATGGTTGTTGTTCTAGGACTCTGTTACTAACTCTCTCTTAATTAATGAAATGGTAAATCTTTTGTCTTGTTTCAAAAAAAAAGAAGCAAAGCTTAATGTAGATGAATCGTTTGTTCAGGAGACGGGAGAGGCGGGTGCCGGCATGGCACTGCGTGGCTTCACGGCCTAAACGGCGATGTTTAAGCCCATTTATCGGTCTAACAGTTTGAGAAAGTTAATTTTCTCCAGAGAAATGAACTATTGAGCTAACTAAACAGGCCTTGCAGCACCGTTTACCGCGCCATTTACATCCATAGCGTTACCACAATGGAAAGGCCATATTTGCTGCGCTTTGCGGCCTATTCAATTGCGTCGATCAGCTGAAGCACCTGGGGTGACGTTTGATGGCAGTAGAAAGGAATATCGTCTTCATTAGTGAACTATTTGGTGGCTGCAGAGCTAACCTGATGAATGAACGACGCCCAAAAAAAAATGATGAACGAACGAACCGCATTGGCCTGCAATGCTCTAGATGGTGCCTTATTTTGCTTGACATTCTGTTGCCATAAGAACACAGAATATGCTCTATATCAAATCAACGACTTTTTCCCCCACATCAAATCGAGGATTTTTTGTTGGTGCCAGGAGCCATCAACACACCAATTTTTACCTTCTGTCTGAAGGATTTGCTTAGTGGTGCAATCTAAAGAATAAGACTTAAATTTGTTGCTACGATGGCACTATAATTTACCTTCCAACTTTGCGATGATTGATATCAAAGAATGTGATGAAAAACCTCATCGTTCCTACTGTACTAACCAATACCAGGCGTCATAACATGTCATCTCTTAAGAGTTGTAAAGAAGCAGGTAGTGTTAATCTTTAGAGGCAAAGCAGGTTTTCTTGAAACACATAGATTTGGTTGATCTACAGGTGGAAACATACTAGTACACAAAATTATGCTAACCACTGAAACTTTAATCATACAAAGACTTGGCAGACTGAATCCTTGACTTCTTGCTTTTTGCTTTCAGGACCTTCTCCTCGGACTTCTCAGTTTTAGAAATGGCCCTGGCAACTGCTTTCATTTTCCTCACATTTTTTGTCCTTTTAGGTTGCACGCCCTTTTTTATTTTCCTGGTTAAAGAGAAAGGTGATCAGGTAAAAAAAAAGAGATTCATCATTATGCATATGCCAAGAATATGTGTCCTGGAAGAAACAGAACACACTCCAAGGGTAACAGGTAAGCCATAATAACAGAAGGAAAGCACAAGAGCATACTTGGGTTCACTAATTCACTTTCAGGAGCATATCAGGGAACAGCCTTGGAGGAGCTAGGAGAATAAAGAATAACATAGAACCCTAATTTTGTCCACATTTTAGTGGCATTCCACACAACTTTAATAGGAAACCCTAATCATGGTCTGACAATGAGAAAAAGAGTTTGACAATTTAAATATCTGATCTTAGCTTTAAACATCTGATGCATTAGGACGATGTAATACCAGGGACATATTTACTTTATGTATTCCAGTTGAACAGCTATCCTAGAAAACGTTATGGACAATCTACAGTGTTAAAAAAATATATTTACCAATTCTAGGACCCTTCCTGTTATGCTTGTATATTTGTTCATTAATAGCTAATGCCAAAAGATGAAGCAAAACAGCAGTTTATCCGAGACCCTTAATCCTCAGGATCTACTAGTGAAAAGCTACGGAATAAATACAAGATTTAACTGGCTTTGGGTTGATAAAGGTCATCAATACTTGCATAATTCACGGAAACAAATTATATTATCGGAATTGATGAGAAGCTGCCAGGATGCTGAGAAGTGAAGGGTGACAAACTTTACAAATTTCAGTAACTGATCTAAGGGATTAACGCAAAATGTGGTCAGGGCTAAGAGGCAAGTTCGAATAACTCTCTATGGTCAGTGTCAGCACCTATTATTTTTGCATTACTTTAACCTCTAGCGACTTTTTTTTCCCTCGACAGCTTTTCCCATGCAAAAAATTACAATGCGGTGTAACTTGAACAACTCAAAAGATAGCACGTTTGCAGTTTGGCCAGTACAATTACAGCAACCAGATGAGGGGCGCAAAAGCAATGGATGGTACGCATTATACCAAGTATTTCGTAAGCAAAAAATGCTCAATTCAAGTAAGGTACTCCCTCCGTACCAAAATATAAGACGTTTTGCAGTTTAAATTGAACTGCAAAAACGTCTTATATTTTGATACAGAGGTGGTAGAATACAATTTTCAGACAAACCATCCTAGTTAGCCAGAGCAACAACATTAGTGGAGTGCATAGTAGATAAAACATGTGTTGAAACATCTGAAACTATCTATCGCCAACTCGATTACACATACAAATGAGAGGTAATGCTCGACAATGTCTTCAAAGTAGCACATGTTTTACATTATTCTAATCAATCATGCCCTCGATGCTGCGGTGCCGAACAAAATCAATGATGAAGCAGAGTGGTAGTGCAGGCTTTCAACTATTGGTAGCACGCAGCGCTGCGAGGAGTGGCTAGGGTGTTCGCGTTATTTGTTATGCTATAACATTGCTCGATCTATGGTCCAGCATGGACCTTTTGATCTCGGCACTAGCAGCTCAACTCCTGCAAGCTATTTTCCTCCTTCCCTCAATGAAAAAGAAGGTGCAATCGCTTGCTTGCGCCTGCTCTACAAAAAAAGTGTGCCCTCATGCATAAACACGAAACGCTGTATGAATCATCCAATAAACTTCATGCAGTGTTCTTCGTAATGGTAATGTCAAACTAATCAGTCTGTGTTCAGCTCATCCGACATATTACATGTTACTGATGTTACTCAAATTCCCCAATTTAAACTGCCCCCAAGTCAGTTTTTTTTTTTTGGACCGGAGCCCCCAAGTCAGTGAACTCATAAAGATTGACCTCGACCCTGAGGAATTGATTCCAACAAATAAATAGTGGGAATAAAAAGTAATCAGCGTAATCCTTTTGCTCACCTGTTGATCGAACTGAGGGCAGCCGATGAAGAGGACGGCTGCTTCCCCTCGGACGTATCCATCGCTGCGAAAGGGGAAAAACCCGGAACAAATCAGGGTCAAGGGAAGTGGAAAACCAACAAATCGATGAAGAAAGACAAAGGCTCAAAAGAAAAACTACGTTGTGGGGCTTCTGCTGCGGTGGACGCAGCGGGCGCGCCCTCGGAGGCGTCCATGGCGGCGGCGCCGGCGCCATTCTTGGCCTTGTTCTTGTTGCGGCCCTTGGCCATGGCTGCGCGCACGCCCTTCTCCTCGTCCTAGGGTTTCCCCGGGCGCTTTGGTCGGCTCGGTTGTGTCTCTCTCCGCCGCCGTCTCGGCAGGGGCGGAAGTTGTATCTTTGCGATTGCGACGAAAGAAAGCGGGCCTGGTGAGGCCTGGTAGCTAGGCCCATGAGTTTTGGAAGGACGGCTAGCAAACCTCACGGGCCCATGACACGTCTCTCTCGACTGAGCCCAAATTGCCTCAAAACAAAACTGAGCCCAAACATTTCTGATAACTGAGCCCAAACATTTCTGATAACTGAGCCCAAATATCTACTCCCGTGCCTCCACTTCGCAGGTCCCCTCAAAAAATAAAAACTTCGCAGGTGTCGAGTCAGGACTCAGGAGTCGGGACCCCGGGATGGATCACGAAGCGGAAGATGATACCGTAACAGTTTAGGCCTCGTTTGGTTCATAAAAATTTTAGAGGATAGGATTTTTATAGAATTTTTTTCTTTAGAGCCCCTTTGGTTCATAGGAATGGATTCCTATTTCTACATAGGATTGGTTTCTATCCTTCACGTTTCATAGAAAAATAAAAATGAGCCTAGACTCAATGGAAAAATTCCTTTGGTGTCAACTAAATGACATTTTGTTTTCTATTCCTACTCATAGGATTTGGGATACATGTCATCTCATTTCCTATAAGATTCCTATTCCTACGATAATTCTATCCTATGAATCAAAAGAGGCCTAGTGACTGTAGCAAACCCATGACTAGATGTTCCGTTGATAGAGTACTACTGTACAGCACTACTCCTTCCATCCCATAATATAAAAACGTTTTTGACAGTAGGACTACACTAGTGTCAAAAACATTCTTATATTATGAGACGAAAGGAATAGTACTTTTCTGTAGCAGTTCATCTCACACGTTGCTGTCTTAATTGATTGATCAGGCGAGGAAAAAAGGCAGGCTATTGTGCTCCTCTGCCTTTTTTGCCGTGACAGGCATGTAAACTAGTAGTCCTCAACGAGTTAATACTACCAGCACGCAGCAACTGAATATCTTTCCCTGCCACAAGTACACATCAAAGCTTACACGAATCGACCGGAAACATCTTGAACGAGCGATTTACTACTGGTCCTACTCCTACACCGTCACTTTCCTGGGGGGGATGGCACTCCATTTTTCTGGACGCGATGATCCGCGGGCCAGGGGCATGCACGGCACCATAGACAGAGAACGACGGCTCAAACCCCAGGCTCCAAACGCCTGGGGCCAAACATGCCGGCCACGCTGCCGCCACGTCGTCGGCCCAACCAAAGTCACAGCAAACCAAAAGAAACGGTTTCCTGACCTGAATTTTTCAGCGGTCCAAAGGACGGCACTGCTACGTAGCAGCATCCCTGCGTGCGTCGCCAGGAAGAGGAAAACCTGACCACGTCAATGAACCCAGGCCACATCCCGATCAGCCCTTCGCCACCACCACCGGCTGCCTCGCCTCGACGGGAACGGCAGGCGAGGACACGGCGCAGACACTTGGAGCCACCCAGTTCGCGCAGCCTTTCAGATAACACTACATTTTTCCAGTGCCGTTCGGGTAACAGCCATAATAACTGCCACTCTGCTCTTCCACTATTACCGGCCCACGACGACCACCAGCAGCAGTAGCACTCGCAGAGTATCAGGAGATGGAGGGCGTCGCTTTCGTTTGTGGATCGGCGATCGGGCGAGCTGACCAACCAGGCCTGCAGGTGCAGGGAAGAGAAACGGGAGAGAAGGGGAGCACGCAACGTGGTGGGCTTGCCACGCACGCGGCCACTGAGCGCGACAAACGTAAAGGGCAAACCACGCAAAGCGATCGGTCGATCGATCATCCGCGTTTTGGATGGAGCGCGGGCTCGGATCCCTCCAATTGGCGACGGACGGAAAAGCCCTCGGAACATGATATACTCCTACAGAGCAGGCCGCGGCGGCAGGGGCCAGGCCAGGAGGCGTGTGTGGACATGTAGTGAGGATGTTTTCTGTCGTTTTCATCTGTCTGATCGGATCATCTTGCTTGCGCGACCAACAGATCGATGATCGGGGCTATGTGCTGAATGGTAGTATGCTGCATGTAGGGCTGCTGAGTGGGTGAGTGAGTGAGGCGGGTGCGTGCATTGCAATGCTCTGGCCGACACCGGCCGTGTCGATCGAGAGCGGTGACCCGTAGGTAGGGAACGGGTTTTGGGCGTTTAGCGGTTGGAGTGTGCTGAAGATGACATGCCCCCTGATTATGGGCTTATCTGATGGGATTTATGGACAACTCAGATCTATTGTTCGATCTTCGATGCACACTGCCTTCCTCTAGTTCGTTTTTTTTTAAAACTCTAAGGGTGCGTTTGGTTCACATCTTTGTTTCAGGGCATTTTGCATGCCTGTCTTGGTTGGGCCTGTTTGAGCTTAGACTAAAAACTAATATCTGCATTTAGTTTGGTTGCATGAATTAGGCTTCGTGCATGAGGGAAGCAATTAGTTAGCACGCTGTTTGATTGCCTGTGTCGCCGTTATTTGGTCGCAAACGGCTAAAGATATGATCATCACTTTTGACCTTACCACACACACTGAACATTATCTTGTCCTAACTAGAAAACAAATGACAGTTTATCCTAACTACTAGCAAATAACAGTACAAGTTATTAAGAGTCAATATGGTTGAATAGGGGAAAGTTCAACGATACTAACTAGGTGGAAGTTCATTCTCTTCCTCTTCCTCTTCTTCTGTTGTTGTTGTGCTTCTTTTTCTTCTTCTTCTTCTTCAGATTCTTGTCTGGCCTATGTTACCCCATATTGTCTCAATCCCACTCCAACCTTTTGTTCTTTCATGCTTTGTTGTCAAACACCCTCACACCATGGCCGGAGCTGATCACCTCATCAGGAGTCACATCTTCCTCCTCTGGCACAAGTTCATCAATTCCCCATTGCAGGATCCAGCTGTAAATGATGCAACATGTAAGAACAAGCTCGACCTGGGTAGGGTATGTTGGGGAACGTAGTAATTTCAAAAATTTCCTACGCACACGCAAGAACATGGTGATGCATAGCAACGAGAGGGGAGAGTGTTGTCCACGTACCCTCGTAGACCGAAAGCGGAAGCGTTAGCACAACGCGGTTGGTGTAGGCGTACGTCTTCACGATCCGACCGATCAAGTACCGAACGCACGGCACCTCCGAGTTCAGCACACGTTCAGCTCGATGACGATCCCCGGACTCCGATCCAGCAGAATGTCGGGGAAGAGTTCCGTCAGCACGACGACGTGGTGACGATCTTGATGTTCTACTGTCGCAGGGCTTCGCCTAAGCACCGCTACAATATTATCGAGGATTATGGTGGAAGGGGGCACAGCACACGGCTAAGAGATCAATGATCAATTGTTGTGTCTTTGGGGTGCCCCCCTGCACCCGTATATAAAGGAGCAAGGGAGGAGGAGGCCGGCCCTAGGAGGGGGCGCGCCAAGTGTGGAGTCCTACTAGGACTCCCTAGTCCTAGTAGGATTCCACCTCCCATATGGAATAGGAAAAGAGGAAGGGAAAAGGAGAAGGAAGGAAGGAAGGGGGCGCCCCCCTTCCCTAGTCCAATTCGGACCAGACCAAGGGGAGGGGTGCGGCCACCCTTGAGGCCTTTTCTTCTTTCCCGTATGGCCCAATAAGGCCCAATACATATTCCGGTAACTCTCCGGTACTCCAAAAAATACCCGAATCACTCGCAGCCTTTCCGATGTCCGAATATAGTCGTCCAATATATCGATCTTTACGTCTCGACCATTTCGAGACTCCTCGTCATGTCCCCGATCTCATCCGGGACTCCGAACTCCTTCGGTACATCAAAACTCATAAACTCATAATATAACTGTCATCGAAACCTTAAGCGTGCGGACCCTACGGGTTCGAGAACAATGTAGACATGACCGAGACACGTCTCCGGTCAATAACCAATAGCGGAACCTGGATGCTCATATTGGTTCCTACATATTCTACGAAGATCTTTATCGGTCAAACCGCATAACAACATACGTTGTTCCCTTTGTCATCGATATGTTACTTGCCCGAGATTCGATCGTCGGTATCTCAACACCTAGTTCAATCTCGTTACTGGCAAGTCTCTTTACTCGTTCCGTAATACATCATCCCGCAACTAACTTATTAGTTGCAATGCTTGCAAGGCTTATGTGATGTGCATTACAGAGAGGGCCCAGAGATACCTCTCCGACAATTGGAGTGACAAATCCTAATCTCGAAATACGCCAACCCAACAAGTACCTTCGGAGACACCTGTAGAGCACCTTTATAATCACCCAATTACGTTGTGACGTTTGGTGGCACACAAAGTGTTCCTCCGGTAAACGGGAGTTGCATAATCTCATAGTCATAGGAACATGTATAAGTCATGAAGAAAGCAATAGCAACAAACTAAACAATCAAGTGCTATGCTAACGGAATGGGTCAAGTCAATCACATCATTCTCCTAATGATGTGATCCCGTTAATCAAATGACAACTCATGTCTATGGTTAGGAAACATAACCATCTTTGATCAACGGGCTAGTCAAGTAGAGACATACTAGTGACACTCTGTTTGTCTATGTATTCACACATGTATTATGTTTCCGGTTAATACAATTCTAGCATGAATAATAAACATTTATCATGATATAAGGAAATAAACAATAACTTTATTATTGCCTCTAGGGCATATTTCCTTCAGTCTCCCACTTGCACTAGAGTCAATAATCTAGTTCACATCGCCATGTGATTTAATATCAATAGTTCATATCACCATGTGATTAACACCCATAGTTCACATCGACATGTGACCAACACCCAAAGGGTTTACTAGAGTCAATAATCTAGTTCACATCGCTATGTGATTAACACCCAAAGAGTACTGAGGTGTGATCATGTTTTGCTTGTGAGAGAAGTTTAGTCAACGGGTCTGCCACATTCAGATCCGTAAGTATTTTGAAAATTTCTATGTCAACAATGCTCTGCATGGAGCTACTCTACCTAATTGCTCCCACTTTCAATATGTATCCAGATTGAGACTTAGAGTCATCTGGATAGTGTCAAAACTTGCATCGACGTAACCCTTTATGACGAACCTTTTGTCACCTCCATAATCGAGAAACATATCCTTATTCCACTAAAGATAATTTTGACCAATGTCCAGTGATCTACTCCTAGATCACTATTGTACTCCTTTGCCAAACTCAGGGCAGGGTATACAATAGGTCTGGTACACAGCATGACATACTTTATAGAACCTATGGCTGAGGCATAGGGAATGACTTTCATTCTCTCTCTATCTTCTGCCGTGGTCGGGTTTTGAGTCTTACTCAACTTCATACCTTGTAACACAGGCAAGAACTCCTTTTTTGACTGTTCCATTTTGAACTACTTCAAAATCTTGTCAAGGTATGTACTCATTGAAAAAAACTTATCAAGCGTATTGATCTATCTCTATAGATCTTGATGATCAATATGTAAGCAGCTTCACCGAGGTCTTTCTTTGAAAAAACTCCTTTCAAACATTACTTTATGCTTTGCAGAATAATTCTACATTATCTCCGATCAACAATATGTCTTTCACATATACTTATCAGAAATGCTGTAGTGCTCCCACTCACTTTCTTTTAAATACAGGCTTCACCGCAAGTCTGTATAAAACTATATGCTTTGATCAACTTATCAAAGCGTATATTCTAACTCCGAGATGCTTGCACCAGTCCATAGATGGATCACTGGGGCTTGCATATTTTGTTAGTACCTTTAGGACTGACAAAACCTTCTGGTTGCATCATATACAACTCTTCTTTAATAATCCCATTAAGGAATGCAATTTTGTTTATCCATTTGCCAGATTTCATAAAATGCGGCAATTGCTAACATGATTCGGACAGACTTAAGCATAGATACGAGTGAGAAACTCTCATCGTAGTCAACACCTTGAACTTGTCGAAAACCTTTTTGCGATAATTCTAGCTTTGTAGATAGTAACACTACTATCAGCGTCCGTCTTCCTCTTGAAGATCCATTTAATCTCAATGGCTCGCCGATCATTGGGCAAGTCAATCAAAGTCCATACTTTGTTCTCATACATGGATCTCATCTCAGATTTCATGGCCTCAAGCCATTTCACGGAATCTGGGCTCATCATCGCTTCCTCATAGTTCGTAGGCTCGTCATGGTCAAGTAACATGACCTCCAGAACAGGATTACCGTACCACTCTGGTGCGGATCTCACTCTGGTTTACCTACGAGGTTCGGTAGTAACTTGATCTGAAGTTACCTGATCATCATCATTAGCTTCCTCACTAATCGGTGTAGTAGTCACAGGAACAGATTTCTATGATGAACTACCTTCCAATAAGGGAGCAGGTACTGTTACCTTATCAAGTTCTACTTTCCTCCCACTCACTTCTTTCGAGAGAAACTCCTTTTCTAGAAAGGATCCATTCAAAGCAACGAATATATTGCCTTCGGGTCTGTGATAGAAGGTGTACCCAACATTTTCTTTTGGGTATCCTATGAAGACGCACTTCTCCGATTTGGGTTAGAGCTTATCAGGTTGAAACTTTTTCACATAAGCATTGCAACCTCAAACTTTAAGAAACGATAGCTTAGGTTTCTTGCCAAACCATAGTTCATACGGTGTCGTCTCAATGGATTTAGATGGTGCCCTATTTAACGTGAATGCAGCTGTCTCTAATGCATAACCCCAAAATGATAGTGGTAGATCGGTAAGAGACATCATAGATCGCACCATATCTAATAAAGTACGGTTATGACGTTCGGACACACCATTATGCTGTGGTGTTCCAGGTGGCGTGAGTAGTGAAACTATTTCACATTGTTTTTAACTGAAGGCCAAACTCGTAACTCAAATATTTTACTTCTGCGATCATATCGTAGAAACTTTTATTTTTTGTTACGATGATTCTCCACTTCACTCTGAAATTCTTTGAACTTTTCAAATGTTTTAGACTTGTGTTTCATCAAGTAGATATACTCATATCTGCTCAAAATCATCTGTGAAGTTCAAAAAATAATGATACCTTCCACGAGCCTCAATATTTATCGAACCACATGCATCAGTATGTATGATTTTCAACAAATCTATTGCTCGCTCCATTGTTCCGGAGAACGGAGTCTTAGTCATCTTGCCCATGAGGCATGGTTCGCAAGCATCAACTGATTAATTCCAAAAGCCCATCATCATGGATTTTCTTCATGCGCTTTACACCAATATGACCTAAACGGCAGTGCCACAAATAAATTGCACCATCATTATTAACTTTGCATTTTTTGGTTTCAATATTATGAATATGTGTATCACTACGATTGAGATCCAACGAACCATTTTCATTGGGTGTGTAACCATATAAGGTTTTATTCATGTAAACAGAACAACAATTTATTCTCTTACTTAAATGAATAACTGTATTGCAATAAACATGATGAAATCATATTCGTGCTCAATGCAAACACCAAATAACACTTATTTAGGTTCAACACTAATCCCAAAAGTATAGGGAGTGTGCGATGATGATCATATCAATCTTGGAACCACTTCCAACACACATCGTCACTTAACCCTTAACTAGTGTATGTTCATTCCGCAACTCCCGTTTCGAGTTACTACTCTTAGCAACTGAACCAGTATCAAATACCGAGGGGTTGCTACGAACACTAGTAAAATACACATCAATAATCTGTATATCAAATATACCTTTGTTTACTTTGACATCCTTCTTATCCGCCAAATACTTGGGGCAGTTCCGCTTCCAGTGACCAGTCCCTTTGCAGTAGAAGCACTTAGTCTTAGGCTTAGGACCAGACTTGGGCTTCTTCACTTGAGAAGCAACTTGCTTGCCGTTCTTCTTGAAGTTCCCCTTCTTCCCTTTGCCCTTTTCTTGAAACTAGTGGTCTTTTCTACCATCAACACTTGATTTTTCTTGATTTCTACCTTCGTCGATTTCAGCATTACGAAGAGCTTGGGAATCATTTCCGTTATCCCTTGCATATCATAGTTCATCACGAAGTTCTACTAACTTGGTGATGGTGACTAGAGAATTCTGTCAATCACTATTTTATCTGGAAGATTAACTCCCACTTGATTCAAGCGATTGTAGTACCCAGACAATCTGAGCACATGCTCACTGCTTGAGCTATTCTCTTCCATCTTTTAGCTATAGAACTTGTTGGAGACTTCATATCTCTCAACTCGGGTGTTTGCTTGAAATATTAACTTCAACTCCTGGAACATCTCATATGGTCCATGACGTTCAAAACGTCTTTGAAGTCCCGATTCTAAGTCGTTTAACCATGGTGCACTAAACTATCAAGTAGTCATCATATTGAGCTAGCCAAATGTTCATAACATCTGCATCTGCTCCTGCAATAGGTTTGTCACCTAGCGGTGCATCAAAGACATAATTCTTCTGTGCAGCAATGAGGATAAACCTCAGATCACGGATCCAATTCGCATCATTGCTACTAACATCTTTCAACTTAGTTTTCTCTAGGAACATATCAAAAATAAAACAGGGGAGCTAAACGCGAGCTATTGATCTACAACATAGATATGCTAATACTACCAGGACTAAGTTCATGATAAATTAAAGTTCAATTAATCATATTACTTAAGAACTCCCACTTAGATATACATCCCTCTAATCCTCTAAGTGATCACGTGATCCAAATCAACTAAACCATGTCCGATCATCACGTGAGATGGGGTAGTTTCAATGGTGAACATCACTATGTTGATCATATCTACTATATGATTCATGCTCGACCTTTCGGTCTCCGTGTTCCGAGGCCATATCTGTTATATGCTAGGCTCGTCAAGTTTAACCTGAGTATTCCGTGTGTGCAACTGTTTTGCACCCATTGTATTTGAACGTAGAGCCTATCACACCCGATCATCACGTGGTGTCTTAGTATGAAGAACTTTTGCAACGGTGCATACTCAGGGAGAACACTTATACTTTGATAATTTAGTGAGGGATCATCTTATAATGCTACCGTCAATCAAAGCAAGATAAGATGCATAAAAGATAAACATCACATGCAATCAATATAAGTGATATGATATGACCATCATCATCTTGTGCTTGTGATCTCCATCTCCGAAGCACCGTCATGATCACCATCATCACCGGCACGACACCTTGATCTCCATCGTAGCATCGTTGTCGCCTCGCCAATCTTATGCTTCTACGACTATCGCTACCGCTTAGTGATAAAGTAAAGCATTACAGGGCGATTGCATTGCATACAATAAAGCGACAACCATATGGCTCCTGCCAGTTGCCGATAACTCGGTTATAAAACATGATCATCTCATACAATAAAATTTAGCATCATGTCTTGACCATATCACATCACAACATGCCCTGCAAAAACAAGTTAGACGTCTTCTACTTTGTTGTTGCAAGTTTTACGTGGCTACTACAGGCTTAGCAAGAACCGTTCTTACCTATGCATCAAAACCACAACGATAGTTTGTCAAGTTGGTGCTGTTTTAACCTTCGCAAGGACCGGGCGTAGCCACACTTGGTTCAACTAAAGTTGGAGAAACTGACACCCGCCAGCCACCTATGTGCAAAGCACGTCGGTAGAACCAGTCTCGCGTAAGCGTACGCGTAATGTCGGTCCGAGCCGCTTCATCCAACAATACCGCCGAACCAAAGTATGACATGCTGGTAAGCAGTATGATTTATATCGCCCACAACTCACTTGTGTTCTACTCGTGCATAACATCAACGCATAAAACCTAGGCTCGGATGCCACTGTTGGGGAACGTAGTAATTTCAAAAATTTCCTACGCACACGCAAGATCATGGTGATGCATAGCAACGAGAGGGGAGAGTGTTGTCCACGTACCCTCATAGACCGAAAGCGGAAGCGTTAGCACAATGCGGTTGATGTAGTCATACGTCTTCATGATCCGACCGATCAAGTACCGAACGCACGGCACCTCCGGGTTCAGCACACGTTCAGCTCGATGATGATCCCCGGACTCCGATCCAGCAGAATGTCGGGGAAGAGTTCCGTCAGCACAACGGCATGGTGACGATCTTGATGTTCTACCGTCGCAGGGCTTCGCCTAAGCACCGCTACAATATTATCGAGATTATGGTGGAAGGGGGCACCGCACATGGCTAAGAGATCAATGATCAATTGTTGTGTCTTTGGGGTGCCCCCCTGCACCCGTATATAAAGGAGCAAGGAAGGAGGAGGCCGGCCCTAGGAGGGGGCGCGCCAAGTGTGGAGTCCTACTAGGACTCCCTAGTCCTAGTAGGATTCCACCTCCCATATGGAATAGGAAAAGAGGAAGGGAAAAGGAGAAGGAAGGAAGGGGGCGCCCCCTTCCCTAGTCCAATTCGGACCAGACCAAGGGGAGGGGTGCGGCCACCCTTGAGGCCCTTTTCCTTCTTTCCCGTATGGCCCAATAAGGTCCAATATGTATTCTCGTAACTCTCCGGTACTCCAAAAAATATCCGAATCACTCGGAACCTTTCCGATGTCCGAATATAGTCGTCCAATATATCGATCTTTACGTCTCGACCATTTCGAGACTCCTCGTCATGTCCCCGATCTCATCCGGGACTCCGAACTCCTTCGGTACATAAAAACTCATAAACTCATAATATAACTGTCATCGAAACCTTAAGCGTGCGGACCCCACGGGTTCGAGAATAATGTAGACATGACCGAGACACGTCTCCGATCAATAACCAATAGCGGAACCTGGATGCTCATATTGGCTCCCACATATTCTACGAAGATCTTTATCGGTCATACCGCATAACAACATACGTTGTTCCCTTTGTCATCGGTATCTCAATACTTGCCCGAGATTCGATCGTCGGTATCTCAATACCTAGTTCAATCTCGTTACCGGCAAGTCTCTTTACTCGTTCCGTAATACATCATCCCGCAACTAACTTATTAGTTGCAATGCTTGCAAGGCTTATATGATGTGCATTACCGAGAGGGCCCAGAGATACCTCTCCGACAATCAGAGTGACAAATCCTAATCTCGAAATACGCCAACCCAACAAGTACCTTCGGAGACACCCGTAGAGCACCTTTATAATCACCCAGTTATGTTGTGACGTTTGGTGGCACACAAAGTGTTCCTCTGATAAACGGGAGTTGCATAATCTCATAGTCATAGGAACATGTATAAGTCATGAAGAAAGCAATAGCAACAAACTAAACGATCAAGTGCTATGCTAACGGAATGGGTCAAGTCAATCACATCATTTTCCTAATGATGTGATCCCGTTAATCAAATGACAACTCATGTCTATGGTTAGGAAACATAACCATCTTTGATCAATGAGCTAGTCAAGTAGAGGCATACTAGTGACACTCTGTTTGTCTATGTATTCACACATGTATTATGTTTCCGGTTAATACAATCCTAGCATGAATAATAAACATTTATCATGATATAAGGAAATAAATAATAACTTTATTATTGCCTCTAGGGCATATTTCCTTCAGGGTAAGGGTGGAATGGCTCTTGATCCATGATATTAAACCTATTCTTCAGATCTCCAAATGCCCTCTCAACCGTTACTCTAAGGCCGGAGTGTCTAAGATTGAATAGTTCCTGAGGAGTCCTAGGATAGTTCCTACCAAAAAACTCGTTCAGATGGTACCTGATTTTTCTAAAGGGTGGAAGAACACCTGGCTGACATGCATTGCCAACATCCCCTAGGTAGAACTTGCCATCGGGGATATTGATGCCATCAAGACGACTCATGTTGTCACTGAGAATGTTAGCATCATGTGCTAATCCTTCCCAGCCAGCCAACACATATGTGAACTTCATGTCGAAGTCAACACCAATAAGCACATTCTGGCTTGTGCAGCGCTTCCTCCCTCTATATGTTGCAGCTTGTGACATCGGCACTCTGGCAGTGACATGGGTACCATCTATTGCCACAATGCAATCCTGGAATGACATTACAAGATGGTGTTATGGCTACAACAGAACAATAACAACATATCAAGGCATGAACTACATACTGTGAGTGCTCACCTTGAAGTATGGATACCATCTTGGGCTAGTGCGAACCTTAGTAGGAGTCTGGCTGGTTGGTGACACGGTCATCTCTCCTCTGAGTTCCTCAACAACATACAAAACTTGCTTGAAGTACGTGGAGATGGTCTCCGTTGATCTCGTGAAGGTGTTGTGTACAACCCTGAATCTCTGGTTATGACCAACAACATGGCGTAACATGGCTACTTGCTCTTCCACGGTGGTGTGGATGCTATCTTCTAGTAGCCCCCTACTCTTGAACGTCTACACAAGCCTGGTGAAAAGTGCTCTTTTCATTCAAAGCATCCACAGAGCCTCTGTGTCGTTGCAGTCGTCAATGTAGTTCAGATTCTCTATCCTCTCTTGATCTCGGATTAGAATCGGACCATACCGGATAAGAGGTTTGTCATTATGACGAACAACTCTCTTATGGACCAACAAGATCCAGGCCTGAACCACAACTATCAGCGCTGCTGCCCGAATTGGAAGCTTGGTCCGTTCATCCACAATCTAAGCGACATCCATGATGCGATCATCAATGTCGCAATCGACCCCGAATGCTCCTACCGAATGGCCTAACATAGGAGGGGAGGTGGTAGGTTACTAGCTTCGGGGTCGGGGAAGACATAATTGAGACGGGGATGGTCGGGCGGAGTGGAAGAAGAAGGGTAGAAGCAGCTACCGCTGCAGGGGAGTGCTGCTACCGCCACCAAGAGACAAGGATGGCCGGATGGAGTCTAAGAAGAAGGGGAGAAGCGGCTACGGCTGTCGGGGAGTGTTGTTGCCGCCCTCGCAGCCGCAGATCTGAGTCGTCACCGCCATCGGTGCCAATAACAAAAGAGGGCTTTTCCTAGAGCGAGGGGTGAGCGAGTAAAAAGGGTGGCGAGGGTATATTTCATGCCATCCCACCTCCGCCGACCCTCCCACCCCTCGCCACCATCTTCGATCTAATTCCGCCTACACGGCATCTTCCTTTTGCACCCGACTCAGCCTGGCTCACTGGAAATGGCCGATTCGAGCATTCGCAACGAGCCAGACTCTGGGGTGCTTTAAATTCTATGTTGATGCGAGTCAGACTAGTTGCACGTAACCAAACAACCCATTTTCATCTCGTCCGAGTTTGGTTTGGCTGTACGCAGCCTACCAAACGCATCATAATTCACTATAAAGTGAAAATTTTGCATTACTTGGATTCTAGCAAGGTGTACAACAAAAGAAGAGGACTCCGGTGTGAAAGGATCGAGAAGAGGTGTCTAGAGGGGGGGGGGGTGAATAGACTCTTAGTAAGAAAATTTGCAGTTTTAAATTTCTTTAAGTTGAAGTGGAGTTTTGGCACAAGTTTAAGCATTCACAATACATATCAAGCAAGCATGATAAGAGTATATGAGCAACGGAAAGTAAATCATGCAAGTTGGAAGAATGTAACGGGGTGGGATTTGAGTGTGCAAACGCAATTGGAGACACGGAGATTTTTGGCGTGGTTCCGATAGGTGGTCTATCGTACACCCACGTTGATGGAGACTTCAACCCACGAAGGGTAATGGTTGCGCGAGTCCACGGAGGGCTCCACCCACGAAGGGTCCATGAAAAAGCAACCTTTTCTATCCCACCATGGCCATCGCCCACAAATGACTTGCCTCACTAGGGTAGATCTTCACGAAGTAGGCGATCTCCTTGCTCGTACAAACTCCTTGGTTCAACTCCACAATCTTGACGGAGGCTCCCAAGTGACACCTAACCAATCTAGGAGACACCACTCTCCAAAAGGTAATAGATGGTGTGTTGATGACGAACTCCTTGCTCTTGTGCTTCAAATGATAGTCTCCCCAACACTCAGCTCTCTCTCATAGGATTGGATTTCGTGGGAAGAGGGTTTGAGTGGAAAGCAACTTGGGGAAGGCTAGAGATCAAGATTTATGTGGTTGGAATGGAGTATCTTAACCTCAACACAAGTGTAGGTGGTTCTCTCTCAGAAAATATATGTTGGAAGTGTAGGCATGTTCTGATGGCTCTCTCACTGAATGAAGAGTGGGTGGAGGGGTATATATAGCCTCCACACAAAATCTAACCGTTACACACAAATCACCAAACTCGGTGGGACCGAATCATGAAACTCGGTCAGACCGATTTAGTTTAAAATGTGAACGTTAGGATTTTCGGTGGGACCAATATTACCAACTTGGTAGGACCGATGTGCTAGGGTTAGGGTAAAGCCTCATCCCGGTTGGACCGATTACACCAACTCGGTGGGACCGATTTGGGTAATAAGCAAAGCAGAGAGTTGGCCAAGCAAACTCGGTGAGACCGATTGCATATTTCAGTGAGACCAAAATTACTGCAATAGGCAACAGAGAGTTGGCAAGCCCGTCTCGGTGAGACCGAGATCCCATTGGTGTGACCGAATTGACTAGGGTTTCTGGCAGTGGCTATGTCAAGTGAACTCGGTAGCATCGGATAGGAAATTTCGGTGGGGCCGAGTTTGACTTTTGGTTTGGGACATATGTGGATGTGAGAAAGTGGTTGAGGGCTTTGGAGCATATCATTAAGCACTTTGAGCAAGAAAGCCATCAAGCAACACCTTATCCCCTTTTAATAGTATTGGCTTTCCTATGGACTCAATGTGATCTTGGATCACTAAAATAGAAAACGTAGAGTCCTGAGCTTGAGCTTGAGCCAATCATTTGTCTTCATCATCTTGAAGGGGTCCACATCCTGTAGTCCACACCACTCCATTTTTGAACTTATCTGAAACATACTAGATGAGAACATTAGTTCAACAAGAGATATGTTGACATTAATTACCAAAACCACCCAGGGAGCACTTGTGCTTTCAATCTCCCATTTTTGGTAATTGATGACAACATACATCAAAGCTTTAGATAAAGATACAGAGAATAACCAGTAAAGCTTTGGAAAGACATGTAACATGCATAGCCCCCCCTACATGTATGCAATCATGCAAATATGGAATATAGGATCATGTGAATGCATAAGCATGACAGAGTAAGCAATGTGTTACATGTATCTGGGCTATATGCATCAGAGCAAAAGATGTGAATATAGGAAATGTAGCTACATGCTCATGAGTCCTTCTTGCAAACAGTATGTACATCAGCAAGAAATCCTCATTGCACATGAGTGTGATGCATATACTTACCTTGTGGTCTTGAGTTGGCTTAGAAAGGAATGAACCTGAGTAAACAAGGTTAGATAACACAAATACATCTACAAGCTAGAGCAAACAAAAGAAACCACAAGAGTACCAAGACTGGGATGACATATAGAGAGTGAGTACTGAGTAATCTATTGGATATAGACATGTCCCCAAGGGAAAAATATATGCAATGAATTCAAATATTTCCTTCCCTAGCAGTCTTTCTCCCCCTGAATCTTGTATTGGATAATGGGAGAGCATAGGGAAACAAAATCAGAGCAAAATAGATCATAAATATAAACATAACATAGACATGTCTTTCCCCTCTTAAAGACATGTGACTTCTCTCCTCTTGAACACCAAGCATCTGGTGCCTCTCTCTCCCCCCTTTGAAGAGAATAAGCTTTGATGTGATCTCTCTCCCCCTTTGTCATTAATTTCCAAGAAGGGATCTTCTGGAGTGTGAGTTAAAAAGGTTTGGTACTTGAGTCACAGAGCAAAGCAACATATATATTGTGATGCTGGTAGAGGACAAGAATCATCGAGTGGAGCTGGAATAAAAGTGCAGGAACAAGTGGCAAATTGTCTTCTCTGCAATGAAATCGGTGATACCGAGTTGTAATCTTCGGTGGTACCGAATTGGTTCGGTGTGATCGAAAGCAACAGATCGGCATGACCGAGTTCAACACAGAGAGAACACTTGTCACCTCAGCTCACTAGGCAAATAAGTTCTCTCAAGGATTTGCAAGGAATTGACTGAAAGGTTTGCAATGAATTGGATGCAGAAAATGCATAACTAAACAGATAAAAGAAAATCTAGATGAAGTTTTTTTTAATTTTGAAAAAGGAAAGGGAATAAATATGCGAAGGACAAATGCAAAAACTCAAGGAAACACTAGAGAACTTCATATAGAATTGGGTGGTGACAAAGTCACCTATGTTAGAGTATTGACTAAGGAGTCAAGTGAGAACACTTGATCATAAGTCATACTCGTCGTTTAAGCTCAAAATGGGGTTACCATTTTTAGTTTAAGCATTTGATGTATTTCACATCTTGTTGAGTTGCTTTGACCCATGACTTGAGGTAAAGCTTCTCTAAGATGGAATGACATACCTTGGGTGGTGGTGTTGATCTTGATAATGTAGTTGAACTTGCGTGGGGTGCTCACGGTTGATGTAGCTCATGAATGGTTGGGAGCACCACTTGGAGTTGAGTTCATTTGCCTACATGGGTTAGTCTTGCGAGAAGGGCACTTGTGTATCCAAAATGAAAATCATGAAATTTGATACCGAATGAAATTTGATATATAGAATTTGTCAAAGGATATGTTGAGGGGTTTCATGCTTCCTTGTCTTCAACCACCATTGTGTAGAGACTTGGTGATGTATAGATTGCTCAAGATGTGAGTGAGTTGCAATCTCATGGATTTAGATTCATCCAAGTACCTACAAGGGTTAGATAGCATGCAAGGGTGCAAGAATATCCAAGACATATGATCATCATCATAAGAGAAGTATCAAGGATTAATCATAGGCTCATGCCTTGCATGTATCCAAATGGAGTTCCTACTCCAAGTTTGAAGAATCAATGATGTTCAATTCACCTCTCAAATGGCAAAAGACTTCCTCATCAAGCGGTTTGGTGAATATATCCGCCAATTTCTTATCGGTACAAACATGTTTAAGATCAATGTCCCCTTTAGCAACATGATCTCGAATGAAATGGTAACGAACTTCAATATGCTTAGTTCGAGAATGTTGCACGGGATTTGTGAGCAACCTTAATAGCACTCTTGTTGTCACAAAGTAATGGAACATGTTTCACATTGATCCCGTAATCTTTAAGAGTTTGGGTCATCCAAAGTAATTGGGCACAACATGAACCGGTGGCAATGTATTTCGCTTCGGCGGTGGATAAGGATACTGAGTTTTGTTTCTTGGAGGACCAAGACACAAGAGATCTACCAAGAAATTGACAAGTACCCGAAATGGACTTTCTATCAACCTTGTCTCCGGCATAGTCCGAATCGGAATAGCCAACAAGATCAAAAGAGGACCTCTTAGGATACCAAATGCCAAAATTTGGTGTATGTATTAAGTATCTCACTATCCTTTTCACAACCTTAAGATGACATTCATTGGGGACCTGTTGATATCGTGCACACATGCACACACTTAGCATAATATCGGGACGGGAGGCACATAGATATAACAATGATCCAATCATAGAGCGGTAAACCTTTTGGTCAACCGATTTGCCGTCCTTGGTCAAATCAAGATGTCCACTAGTTGGCATGGGAGTTTTCATACCTTTGCTTTCTTGCATGTTGAACTTTTTGAATAAGTCCTTGGTGTACTTTGTTTGAGAAACAAAGTTGCCTTCCTTAGTTTGCTTGATTTGCAAACCAAGAACGAACTTGAGTTCACTCATCATAGACATCTCAAACTTCTTCGACATTAGCTTCCCAAACTTTTCACTAAAATGAGGGTTAGTCGAACCAAATATGATATCATCAACATAAATTTGGCATACAAATAATTCACCATTAACCCTTTTAGTAAAAAGAGTAGAATCTATTTTTCCAATCTCAAAGCCTTTCTCAATAAGGAACTTGGTCAAGCATTTATACCATGCTCTAGGAGCTTGTTTAAGACCATAAAAAGCTTTGTGAAGTTTGTAAACGTGATCGGGTTTCTTAGGATTGACAAAGCTGGGAGGTTGTTTAACATAAACTTCCTCCTCAATTTCACCATTTACAAAAGCACTTTTAATGTCCATTTGGTATAAAGTGATATCATGGTGATTAGCATAGGCAAGTAAGATGCGGATGGACTAAAGTCTAGCAACGGGGGCATATGTCTCACCGTAGTCCATACCTTCGACTTGAGTGTAGACTTGGGCGACGAGACGAGCTTTGTTGCGGACGACTTGACCATCTTCGTCTTGCTTGTTGCGAAACACCCATTTGGTACCAATGATGTTGTGGTTGTTGTCGGGCTTCTCGACCAATGTCCACACTTGATTTCTCTCGAAGTTGTGTAGCTCTTCATGCATGGCGTTTATCCAATCCGGATCTTCCAATGCTTCTTCAACCTTCATAGGTTCAATGCTAGAGATGAATGAATAATGTTCACAAAAGTTAGCCAAACGAGTTTTAAAGCGAGTGATTCTCCTGGTTTGAATATCATGGAAGATTTGTTCGATGGGATGGTCTCTTGAGATTCTTGCTCGAACTCGTGGGAGCTTTTGTTTGGGTCGGGGTGGAGCATCTTCTTCCTCATCTCGTTCTTCTTCTTGGCCGTCTTCATTATTGGCGTTGTTGTTCTCTTGTCTTGGTGGAGAAGGAGGTTGATGAGGTTCATCTTGGTGTACTTCCTCGTTTTCTTCATCTTGGTGCGTCCCACTTGCGGATGCTTTCGTATCAACTCTTGGTTCACATTGTCGTGAGGTAGAAGCTTCCACTTGGACGGAAGAGGTACTCTCCTTTACCTCCGTTGGACGAATCTTGCCAATAGACAAGTCTTGGATTGCTTCCGAAGGATCCTTATCTCCTACATCAATTGGCAATTGCTCTACTTGCGAGCCATTAGATTCATCAAACTTCACATCTATCGTCTCTTCAGCCTTTCGGGTGAAATTGTTGTGGACACGGTAAGTGTGAGAGTTTGAGCCATAACCAAGTAGGAAACCTTCATGAGATTTAGGAGCAAATTTAGAACGAGATGCTTATCAAGAATGTAGCACTTTGAGCCAAATACTCGAAAGTATCCAACTTGGGGTTTGTTACCGGTGAGGAGCTCGTATGCCGTCTTGCCGAGTAGCTTGTGAAGATACAAGCGATTTGTTGCATGACAAGCTATCTCAACCGCTTCTGCCCAAAAGTGTTTTGGAGTCTTGTACTCATCAACCATCGTTCTTGCCATCTCAATAAGAGTACGGTTCTTCCTCTCAATAACTCCATTTTGTTGGGGTGTATACGTAGCCGAGAACTCATGTGAAATCCCTTCTTCGTCAAGAAAGGTATCCACATATGCGTTCTTGAACTCTGTTCCGTTGTCGTTGCGAACCTTCTTGATCTTAACTTCAAATTGATTTTGGGCCTTCCTAGCGAAGTTCTTGAAGATCTTTTGGACCTGTGATTTATCATCAAGAAAGAACACCCACGTAAATCTTGAAAAATCATCAACTATAACTAGACCAAATGAGTTACCACCGAGACTCTTGTAGGCATTGGGACCAAAGAGATCCATATGAAGTAGCTCGAGTGGTCTTCTCGTGGTCATATTGTTTTTCACGGGGTAACTTCCTCCAACTTGTTTTCCTGCTTGACAAGCACTACAAAGTCTATCCTTGTCAAATATAACATCTTTTACTCCAAGGATATGATCACCTTTAATGAGCTTATCAAGATTTCGCATGCCCACATGACCCAACCTTTTATGCCACAACCAACCTTTCGAGGATTTAGCAATTAGGCAAGTTCTAGGTTGAGCCTTTTTAGTGAAATCAACAATGTAAAGATCACCTCTGCGTGTACCGGTAAAGACCATTTTATGATTATCTGTACGAAACACTTGGCAATCTACTTCAGTAAATAGGACATTGAAACCAAAGTCAGCAAGTCTAGATACGGAAAGTAAATTGTAGCCAAGAGATTCAACGAGCATAACATTTTGTATGGAGCTATCATGTGAGATGGCCACCTTACCAAGGCCAACTACCTTACCCTTTGAGTTATCACCAAAAGTGACATACTTTCGAGGGCTGTCGTTTTCATCAAGCTCACGAAATGTATCTTTGTCTCCGGTCATATGATCGGTACACCCACTATCAAGAACCCATTCCTTTTCTCCAGCCATGTAGCCACGAAGATTAGCCATAAGACCAAAGTGTCTCATTGCATCATCAAGATCATAGTCACTATCATCATCCTCATCATAGTATCCATGTTCAACATCGTCATGTGGTGGATAAATTCCTAGAGAGAGTGATTCATTAGAAGTATGACCGTAACAATGTTCATCTCTATGAAATCAAATGACTTCGGAAATGATATTGCTAATGATTCCAACATCTCCTTTGGCACTCGTAAGATTAGTAAGCTCAAATAAACAATCACCAAATTTGGGATCATTGGAACTCATCTTACTCAAGACAATAGACTTATGAAGAATCTCATCTAAGTTTTTCAAGGAATAATTTGGAAAACGTTCCTCAAGGAATCTCCATATGGTGTAGGCACAATCAAGAGTAGGCAAGCTAGCTAGCAAGCAAGTTTCTAGGCAAAACTCTAGTGATTAAATTGACAGTTCTAAGACTAAGGATCATGTCAATAGACTCATCAAGGGTAAGATGCAAAGGATCAACATGAGGTGCAAAAGGGCTAGTAATGTACTTGTTTAAATGATATTCATTCAAAATCTCAAGCATCTCGTTTTTTCACTCATGAAAGTACTCTCCATCAAGTATAGGCACTCTATGTCTAAGACTCCCCAACATAGACTCATCCATCTTCCTCCAAAGGTGTTTAAACCAAAGCAATGGAGACCAATGCTCTGATACCAATTGAAAGGATCGAGAAGATGTGTCTATAGGAGGGTGAATAGACTCTTAGTAAGAAAAGTTGCAGTTTTTAATTTCTTTAAGTTGAAGTGGAGTTTTGGCACAAGTTTAAGCATTCACAATACATATCAAGCAAGCATGATAAGAGTATATGAGCAGCGGAAAGTAAATCATGCAAGCTGCAAGAATGTAACGGGGTGGGATTTGAGTGTGCAAACGCAATTGGAGACACGGAGATTTTTGGCGTGGTTCCGATAGGTGGTCTATCGTACATCCATGTTGATGGAGACTTCAACCCACGAAGGGTAACGGTTGCGCGAGTCCACGGAGGGCTCCACCCACGAAGGGTCCACGAAAAAGCAACCTTGTCTATCCCACCATGGCCATCGCCCACGAAGGACTTGCCTCACTAGGGTAGATCTTCACGAAGTAGGCGATCTCCTTGCTCGTACAAACTCCTTGGTTCAACTCCACAATCTTGACGGAGGCTCCCAAGTGACACCTAACCAATCTAGGAGACACCACTCTCCAAAAGGTAATAGATAGTGTGTTGATGATGAACTCCTTGCTCTTGTGCTTCAAATGATAGTCTCCCCAACACTCAGCTCTCTCTCATAGGATTGGATTTCGTGGAAAGAGGGTTTGAGTGGAAAGCAACTTGGGGAAGGCTAGAGATCAAGATTTATGTGGTTGGAATGGAATATCTTGACCTCAACACAAGTGTAGGTGGTTCTCTCTCAGAAAATATGTGTTGGAAGTGTAGGCATGTTCTGATGGCTCTCTCACTGAATGAAGAGTGGGTGGAGGGGTATATATAGCCTCCACACAAAATCTAACCGTTACACACAAATCACCAAACTCGGTGGGACCGAATCATGAAACTCGGTCACACCGATTTAGTTCAAAATGTGAACGTTAGGATTTTCGGTGGGACCGATATTACCAACTTGGTAGGACCGATGTGCTAGGGTTAGGGTAAAGCCTCATCTCGGTTGGACCGATTACACCAACTCGGTGGGACCGATTTGGGTAATAAGCAAAACAGAGAGTTGGCCAAGCAAACTCGGTGAGACCGATTGCATTTTTCAGTGAGACCGAAATTACTGCAATAGGCAACAGAGAGTTGGCAAGCCCGTCTCGGTGAGACCAAGATCCCATTGGTGTGACCGAATTGACTAGGGTTTCTGGCAGTGGCTATGTCAAGTGAACTCGGTAGCGCCGAATAGGAAATTTCGGTGGGGCCGAGTTTGACTTTTGGTTTGGGACATATGTGGATGTGAGAAAGTGGTTGAGGGCTTTGGAGCATATCACTAAGCACTTTGAGCAAGCAAGCCATCAAGCAACACCTCATCCCCTTTTAATAGTATTGGCTTTCCTATGGACTAAATGTGATCTTGGATCACTAAAATAGAAAACGTAGAGTCCTGAGCTTGAGCTTGAGCCAATCATTTGTCTTCATCATCTTGAAGGGGTTCCACATCCTCTAGTCCATGCCACTCCATTTTTGAACTTATCTAAAACATACTAGATGAGAACATTAGTTCAACAAGAGATATGTTGACATTAATTAACAAAACCACCCAGGGAGCACTTGTGCTTTCACGGTGATTTGTCCTTGGCCCTCCGACCAGGACGACATGTTGCCCATTGGATGGGGCTCGGCCACACAAATGGTATCGTTGTTTGGGAAGACGATAGCTATATTAGTGTACACATCTAAATTTAAAAAAATGATAAGATGCATCTCATAGCTCATGAGACTACACCCTGTCGAATCATGAGACTATATCTGGTCGAATTTTAACTCGTATAGACTCATGAGATATGACATGCATCCAACCATAGATTTCTTAGACCTGTTGGGAGGCCCCCAAAACTCTACTTTTATTTATCTCCCTTTCTTTTCCTTTGCAATAACTTTGGTTACGCTAAATGTGTGACCCTATAGGACTGTATATGTAATCATGCCTAAGAACCTTTATTAGTCAATAATAATAGCGGGCTCTGGTAGGTCGTATTTGGTTCATGTATATATGCAATGATCATACCAATTTTATGACACGGTTAACACAAAACGAATCATTTCAACAATGAGACCGGAAGTAAAGACACCAACGATACGAGAGGTATTGATACTAGGTACGATTGGTGAATGGGAATAAATCAAGATTTTTCCTTGATGACCAGCTCAAGATCCTCTAAGATAACGTCTTTAACAAGAAGGCGACTCTACCAAAAGGTAGCTAGAGACTACGAACATCCTAGTAAGTACTATATAGAATAAAAGAGAGTGTAGGCCATGATGTGTTCAAAGATAAGTTTCCTCACCATTAGTGCAGTGTGCCTCTTCAAAATTATGAACCATAACAAACAAATCTATGTAACTGCACTTATAGCTATGTTCAATTTAAAAAAAAACAAGGCCATTAGTGTAGTGGTGTTTTAAAAAAACTATGTTCTCTTTTGAAGAGGATTGAGGTGGATTTTGACCTATAGTGGATGTAAACCTCCCCAATCCATTCAAATCCCCTTCAAACCAAACAAGCCCTAAGTGGGTCACAAACCGTGTATCTTTGCAACTACACTTAAACATATAATTGTTGATACACTTCTATAACTGAATCTGAATAGATCACATCAACAAATCAAATATAACATATCTTTATAACCGTAAGTATAAAAACACAAAATCGACATATCTAGATCATGGCTTCTAAGAATGTCATATCTGATAGACTTTAGTGTTGGGGAACGCAGTAATTTCAAATTTTTCCTACGCACACGCAAGATCATGGTGATGCATAGCAACGAGAGGGAGAGTATTGTCTACGTACCCTCGTAGACCATAAGCGGAAGCATTATGACAACGCGGTTGATGTAGTCGTATGTCTTCACGATCGACCGATCCTAGTACCAAAAGTACGGCACCTCCGCGATCTGCACATGTTTGGCTCGGTGACGTCCCACAAACTCACGATCCAGCAGAGTGTCGAGGGAGAGCTTCATCAGCACGACGGTGTGATGACGGTGATGATGATGCTACCGGAACAGGGTTTTGCCTAAGCACCATGACAATATGACCCAGGTGGATTATGGTGGAGGGGGGCATCGCACACGGTTGGAAACAATCAACTTGTGTGTCCTAGGGTGCCCCTGCCCCGTATATAAAGGAGCAAGGGGGAGGCCGGCCAGCCCTTGAGGCTCCCAAGGAGAGGAGGAATCCTCCTCCTAGTAGGAGTAGGATTCATCCTTTCCTAGTCCTACTAGGAGGGGGAAGGAATGAGTGGGAGAGAGGAAGGAAAGGGGGGGGGCGCCACCCCCCTCCTAGTCCAGTTCAGACCCAAGGGGGAGGGGGCACGCGGCCTGCCCTGGCAGCCCCTCTCTCCCTTGACTAAGGCCCATCTAGGCCCACTAGTTCCCCCGGGGGGGGGGGGTTCGGTAACCCTCCGGCACTCTGGTTTTCTCCGAAATCACCCGGAACACTTTCGGTGTCTGAATATAGCCGTCCAATGTATCAATCTTTATGTCTCGACCATTTCGAGACTCCTTGTCATGTCCGTGATGATATCCGGGACTCCGAACAACCTTTGGTACATCAAAACACATAAACTCATAATACCGATCGTCACCGAATGTTAAGCATGCGGACCCTACGGGTTCGAGAACTACGTAGACATGACCGACACTCATCTCCGGTCAATAACCAATAGCGGAACCTAGGTGCTCATATTGGCTCCTACATATTCAACGAATATCTTTATCGGTCAAACCACATAATGATATACGTTGTTCCCTTTGTCATCGGTATGTTACTTCCCCGAGATTCAATCGTCGGTATCTCAATACCTAGTTCAAGCTCGTTACCGGCAAGTCTCTTTACTCGTACCGTAATGCATCATCCCGCAACTAACTCATTAGTCACATCGCTTGCAAGGCTTATATTGATGTGCATTACCGAGAGGGCCCAGAGATACCTCTCCGACAATCGGAGTGACAAATCCTAATCTCGATCTATGCCAACTCAACAAACACCATCGGAGACACCTGTAGAGCACCTTTATAATCACCCAGTTACGTTGTGACGTTTGGTAGCACACAAAGTGTTCCTCTGGCATTCAGGAGTTGCATGATCTCATAGTCATAGGAACATGTATAAGTTATGAAGAAAGCAATAGCAACAAACTAAACGATCATCGTGCGAAGCTAACGGATGGGTCAAGTAAATCACATCATTCTCTAATGATGTGATCCCTTTAATCAAATGACAACTCTTTGTCCATGGCTAGGAAATTGAACCATCTTTGATTAACGAGCTAGTCAAGTAGAGGCATACTAGTGAGACTGTGTTTGTCTATGTATTCATGTACTAAGTTTCCGGTTAATACAATTCTAGCATGAATAATAAACATTTATCATGATATAAGGAAATATAAATAACAACTTTATTATTGCCCCTAGGGCATATTTCCTTCAATCTCCCACTTGTACTAGAGTCAATAATCTAGTTCACATCGTCATGTGATTTCACACCAATAGTTCACATCTTTATGTGATTAGTTCACGTCTTAATGTGACTAATATCCAAAGGGTTTACTAGAGTCAATAATCTAGTTCACATTGCTATGTGATTAATACCCAAAGAGTGATCATGTTTTGCTTGTGAGAGAAGTTTAGTCTATGGATTTGCAACATTTAGATCTGTATGTATTTCGCAAATTTCTATGTCTACAATACTCTGCACGGAGCTACTTTAGCTAATTGCTCCCACTTTCAATATGTATCCAGATCGACACTTAGAGTCATCTAGATCAATGTAAAAAGCTTGCATCAACGTAACTCTTTACGACGAACTCTTTTATCACCTCCATAACCGAGAAATATTTCCTTAGGCCTCTAAGGATAATTTTGACCATTGTCAAGTGATCTACTCCTAGATCACTATTGTACTCCCTTGCCAGAATCATGCTAAGGTATACAATAGGACTCATAAACAGCATAGCATAGTTTATATAACCTATGACTGAGGCATGGGGAATGACTTTTCATTCTCTTTCTATTTTTTGCTGTGGTCGGGTTTTGAGTCTTTATTCAACTTCACACCTTGCAACACATGCAAGAAATCCTTCTTTGATTGTTCCATTTTGAACTACTTCAAAATCTTGTCAAGGTATGTACTCATTGAAAAAATCTTATCAAGCGTCTTGATCTATCTCTATAGATCTTGATGCTCAATGTGTAAGCAGCTTCACCGAGGTATTTTTTAAAAAAAAACTCCTTTCAAACACTCCTTTATGCTTCCCAGAAAAATTCTACATCATTTCCGATCAACAATATGTCACTCACATATACTTATCAGAAAGGCTGTAGTGCTCCCACTCACTTTCTTGTGAATACAGGCTTTAACGCAAGTCTGTATAAAACCATATGCTTTGATCACTTTATCAAAGCATATATTCCAACTCCGAGATGCTTGCACCAGTCCATAGATGGATCGCTAGAGCTTGCACACTTTGTTAGCACCTTTAGGATTGACAAAACCTTCTTGTTGCATCATATACAACTCTTCTTTAAGAAATCCATTAAGGAATGCAGTTTTGACATCCATTTGCCAGATTTCATAAAATGTGGCAATTGCTAACATGATTCGGTCAGACTTCTAAGAATCGATACGAGTGAGAAAATCGCATCGTAGTCAAAACCTTAAACTTGTCGAAAACATTTTGTGACAATTCGAGCTTTGTAGATAGTAACACTACTATTAGCGTCCGTCTTCCTCTTGAAGATCCATTTATTCTCAATGGCTCACCGATCAACGGGCAAGTCAATCAAAGTCCATACTTTGTTCTCATACATGGATCCCAACTCAGATATCATGGCCTCAAGCCATTTTGCGGAATCTAGGCTCACCATCGCTTCCTCATAGTTCGTAGGTTCGTCATGGTCAAGTAACATGACCTCCAGAACAGGATTACCATACCACTCTGGTGCGGACCATACTCTGATTGACCTACGAGGTTCGGTAGTAACTTGATCTGAAGTTTCATGATCACCATCATTAGCTTCCTCACTAATTGGTGTAGGAATCACTAGCATTGATTTCTGTGATGAACTACTTTCCAATTCAGGAGAAGGTACAATTACCTCATCAAGTTTCTTTTGGGTATCCTATGAAGACACACTACTCCGATTTGGGTTCGAGCTTACCAGTTTGAAACTTTATCACATAAGCATCGCAACCCCAAACTTTAAGAAATGACATCTTTGGTTTCTTGCCAAACCATAGTTCATACGGTGTCATCTCAACAGATTTAGATGGTGCCCTATTTAACGTGAATGCAGTTGCCTCTAATGCATAACCCCAAAATGACAGTGATAAATCGGTAAGAGACATCATAGATGGCACCATATCCAATAAAGTATGATTACAATGTTCGGACACATCATTATGCTGTGGTGTTCCAGGTGGCGTGAGTTGCCAAACTATTCCACATTGTTTCAAATGAAGACCAAACTCGTAACTCAAATATTCTCCTCCACGATCAGATCGTAGAAACTTTATTTTCTTGTTACGATGATTTTCCACTTCACTCTGAAAATTATTTGAACTTTTCAAATGTTTCAGAATTATGTTTCATCAAGAAGATATACCCATATCTGGTCAAATCATCTGTGAAGGTCAGAAAATAACGATACTGATAACCCACAAGTATAGGGGATCGCAACAGTTTTCGATAAGTACGAGTGTCGAACCCAACGAGGAGCTAAAGGTAGAACAAATATTCCCTCAAGTTCTATCGACCACCGATACAACTCTACGCACGCTTGATGTTCGCTTTACCTAGAACAAGTATGAAACTAGAAGTACTTTGTAGGTGTTGTTGGATAGGTTTGCAAGATAATAAAGAGTACGTAAATAAAAAGTAGGGGCTGTTTAGATAAAGAAACAATAAAGTAAATATAGCGAGTGTGGAAAAGTGGTGGTAGGAGTTGCAAAATTGCCCCTAAGCAATTGACTACTTTACTATACCGATAGCAAGTATTATGTGGGAGCGGCCACTGCTAGCATGTTATCCCTTACTTGGAATTCTATGCACTTATGATTGGAACTATTAGCAAGCATCCGCAACTACTAACGTTCATTAAGGTAAAACCCAACCATAGCATTAAGATATATTGGTCCCCCTTCAATCCCGTATGCATCAATTTCTATGCTAGGTTGAAGCTTCTGTCACTCTTGCCCTCCAATACATAGTCCTATCAACATACAACTAACCCTATGGTGTGATCCACGCGCGTGCTCATATGATGGGCACCAAAGGACAGCAACATAACCACAAGCAAATTAAATGAATCATAGCAATTCATCAACCACCGATAGGACAACGAAAATCTACTCAGACATCATATGATGGCGATGGCAACACATCATTGGATAATAATATGAAGCATAAAGCACCATGTTCAAGTAGAGGGTACAGCGGGTTGCGAGAGAGTGGACCGCTGTAGATAGAGGGGGGAAGGTGATGGAGATGTTGGTGAAGATGGCGAGGTGTTGGTGAAGATCGCGGTGATGATGATGCCCGACGGCGTTCCGGCGCGGCGCCACCGGAGGAGAGGGGGAGAGGGGCCCCCTTCTTCCTCTTCTTCCTTGACCTCCTCCCTAGATGGGAGAAGGGTTTCCCCTCTGGTCCTTGGCCTCCATGGCATGGGAGGGGCGAGAGCCCCTCCGAGATTGGATCTATCTCTCTGTTTCTCTCTGGTTCTGCGTTCTCTTCTGGCTCTGTTTCACCGTTTCGTATATATATGGAGATCCGTAACTCCGATTGGCCTGAAACCTTCGCCGTGATTTTTTTTCGAATATTAGCTTTCTTGCGGCAAAAGAAGAGCATCAACCACCTTACGGTGGGCTCACGAGGGTAGGGGGCGCGTCCTAAGGGGGGGGGCGCCCCCCTGCCTCGTGACCACCTCGGGCACTGGTTCGCGTTGATTTTCCTTCCGAATTTTCCATATTTTCCAAAAATAAGCTCCATCCGTCTTATCCCGTTTGGACTCCGTTTGATATGGATATTCTACGAAACCAAAAACATGCAACAGACATGAACTGGCACTGGGCACTGGATCAATATGTTACTCCCAAAAATAATATAAAAAGTTGCCAAAAAGTATATGAAAGTTGAATAATATTGGCATGGAACAATCAAAAATTATGGATACGATGGAGACGTATCAGCATCCCCAAGCTTAATTCCTGCTCGTCCTCGAGTAGGTAAATGGTAAAAAAGACAATTTTTGATGTGGAATGCTACCTAGCATAATCTTGATCATATGTCTAATCATGGCATGAATATTAAGACACAAGTGATTCAAAGCAATAGTCTATCATTTGACATAAAAACAATAATACTTCAAGCCTACTAATAAAGCAATCATGTCTTTTCAAAATAACATGGCCAAAGAAAGTTATCCCTACAAAATCATATAGTCTGGCTATGCTCCATCTTCACCACACAAAATATTCAAATCATGCACAACCCCGATGACAAGCCAAGCAATTGTTTCATACTTTTGACGTTCTCAAACCTTTTCAACTTTCACGCAATACATGAGCGTGAGCCATGGACATAGCACTATAGGTGGAATAGAATATGATGGTGGAGAAGACAAAAAGGAGAAGATAGTCTCACATCAACTAGGCGTATCAATGGGCTATGGAGATGCCCATCAATAGATATCAATGTGAGTGAGCAGGGATTGCCATGCAACGGATGCACTAGAGCTATAAGTGTATGAAAGCTCCAACTGAAACTAAGTGGGTGTGCATCCAACTTGCTTGCTCATGAAAACGTCGGGCATTTGAGGAAGCCCATCATCGGAATATACAAGACAAGTTCTATAATGAAAATTCCCACTAGTATATGAAAGTGTTAACTCAAGAGACTCTCTATATGAAGAACATGGTGCTACTTTGAAGCACAAGTGTGGTAAAAGGATAGTAACATTGCCCCCCCTTTTTTGCGAGCTTCTTTGGCCCCTTTTTTTAGGTTTCTTTGGCCTCTCCCCTTTTTTGGGCAATGCTCTAATAATGATGATCATTACACTTTTATTTACTTACAACTCAATATTACAACTCGATATCTAGAACAAAGATATGACTCTATATGAATGCCTCCGGCGGTGTACCGGGATGTGCAATGATCTAGCGTAGCAATGACACCAAAAAATGGACAAGCCATGAAAACATCATGCTAGCTATCTTACGATCATGCAAAGCAATATGACTATGATGCTCAAGTCATGTATATGATGATGATGGAAGTTGCATGGCAATATATCTCGGAATGGCTATGGAAATGCCATAATAGGTAGGTATGGTGGCTGTTTTGAGGAAGGTATATGGTGGGTTTATGGTACCGGCGAAAGTTGCGCGGTACTAGAGAGGCTAGCAATGATGGAAGGGTGAGAGTGCGTATAATCCATGGACTCAACATTAGTCATAAAGAACTCACATACTTATTGCAAAAATCTATTAGTCATCGAAACAAAGTACTACACGCATGCTCCTAGGGGGATAGATTGGTAGGAAAAGACCATCGCTCGTCCCCGACCGCCACTCATAAGGAAGACAATCAATAAATAAATCATGCTCTGACTTCGTTACATAACGGTTCACCATGCGTGCATGCTACAGGAATCACAAACCTCAACACAAGTATTTATACAATCCACAACTACCCACTAGCATGACTCTAATATCACCATCTTTATATCGCAAAACTATTGCAAGGAATCAAACATATCATATTCAGTGATCTACAAGTTTTATGTAGGATTTTATGACTAACCATGTGAATGACCAGTTCCTGTCATCTCTCTAAATAGATATAAGTGAAGCAAGAGAGTTCAATTCTTTCTATGAAATATATGCCCACACTCTAGCAAGTATAAGTGAAGCAAAAGAACATTCTACAAATGGCGGTTGTATATGTAAAGAGAAACAGGCAATCCAAACTTCAAATGATATAAGTGAAGCACATGAAGCATTCTATAAAGCCATACTCAAAAGATATAAGTGAAGTGCAATGAGCATTCTATAAATCAATCAAGGACTATCTCATACCAGCATGGTGCATAAAAGAAAAATAAAAACTAAATGCAAAAGACGCTCCAAGATTGCACATATCGCATGAACGAAACGAATCCGAAAACATACCGATACTTGTTGAAGAAAGAGGGGATGCCTTCCCAGCATCCCCAAGCTTAGACGCTTGAGTCTCCTTGAATATTTACTTGGGGTGCCTCGGGCATCCCCAAGCTTGAGCTCTTGCCTCTCTTCCTTCTTCTCACATCGAGACCTTCTCGATCATCGAACACTTCATCCACACAAAACTTCAACAGAAAACTCGGTAAGATCCGTTAGTATAATAAAGCAAATCACTACTCTAAGTACTGTTGAAAACCAATTCATATTTTGTTTTTGCATTTTTTCTACTTTAATATAACTTTTTCATGGCTTAATCCACTGATATAAATCTATAGTTTCATCAAAACAAGCAAACTATGCATCAAAAACAGAATCTGTCTAAAACAGAACAGTCTGTAACAATCTGAACATTCACCATACTTCTTATACTTGAAAAAATTCTAACAAAATTAAGAAAAATAAAAAGTTTGTATAGGAAGACAGTGCAAAAAGAATCATAACCATTTGACGTTCCAGCTAAAAATGTAAAATCGCGCACTACAGCTCAAGTTTCTGTTCTGCACCGTACAAACCACCAAGCAAATGTAAACATCCTAAAGGCAAACCTTGGAACATTATTTTTATAATACAATGGAGTTGTACAAGGGGATAATTATTTTTATTGAAAAGTTTCTGTAATCAAGATTCACAAAGTTTCCGTGAGCATGAACAAAGTCCAAGGCTAGCTCCCACTTCAACAATGCTTGTCTCTCTCACTTTCACTTTCCTTTTTGAAAAAGTTTTGGGTTCCCCTCTTTATTTTTGTTGTTTTTAAACTATATGCAAGCACTCAACAGAAATAAATGACTCTCTAAAACTTCCGGGTTGTCTCCCTGGCAGCGCTTTCTTTAAAGCCATTAAGCTAGGCATATAGTGCTCAAGTAATGGATCCACCCGGATCCCAAGGTATATCAAAGCCAATTTTAATTAACAATGATTTGTAATTTAGTAGTGAGCACAAAGTAACATATATCATGCAACAATGAAGTCTAACTCTATTCCTATGCATCGGCCATGTCATAAAAGAACAATTCATGCACACAAAGTAAAGGCCAATGCATAGTATAAACAGTTTCTTGCAATTTTATCATATTGGAAACATAGAGAGGTGGAGATATAGTTCCTCTCTCATAATAATTGCAATTAGGAGCAGCAAGCACATGCATATTATATCTATCAAAATAATCATGTGCAACGGTAGAAGGCAACCCATCAATATAATCCTTAATAAGTGCAAACTTCTCCGATATAGTATAATCGGGAGAATTCAAAAAGATAATAGGACTATCATGCGTGGGTGCAATAGCAACAATTTCATGTTTAACATAAGGAACTATAGAAAGTTCATCTCCATAGACATAATTCATATTGGCATCTTGGCCATAAGCATAACAAGCATCATCAAAAAAGGGATATTTCAAAAGAATCATAGGGATCATAACAGTCATCATAACAATCATCCTTCGGTAAGCACGAAGGGGAATTAAACAATGTATGAGTTGAAGAGTTACTCTCATTAGAAGGTGGGCATGGGTGATCAATCCGCTCTTCCTCCTTTTGTTCTTCGCTCTCCTCCTCATCTTTTTCATCCAATGAGCTCACAGTGTCATCAACTTCTTCTTCCATAGATTCCTGCAAAATATTAGTCTCTTCTTGGACAGCGGAGACTTTCTTAATAAGTGCATTAATTTCATAATTGTATTCATAATTCTCATAGCAATATTTGAGGATAGCTAAATTTTCAGATCTATAACAAGCATCATCAATATCATCAAACTCTTTAAACATAGATTCAATTTCATAAGCACCCATAAAAGCAACAAATTCTTCTATTTTTTCCACATCATAGTAATCATATATACCTCTAGCATAAGAAGCTATGGTCTCATTATCATTAAATTCACATGAAAAGGGAAGGTGTGGAGCATTCACCTTAGAGCAACAAGTATAATCATATCTCAAGCATAGTTGCCTAGCATACCAATTCAATATCTGAATTTGATCCCATAATAGTTTCCCTTTTTGTGTCAAGCGGTAATCCCTAAAGTATTCACGTTGATCCAACTTTACTCCCATTACATAATTGAATGGGGTTTTCTCAGGACTATTAAAGTAGTACATAATATCTTTCACATAACCAGCATCAAGGGTTTTAGGAGGTTCCCCATCTCCATGAGCAGAAAGTACACCTAATTTTTTTGGTATTTCGTGTTCCAAATCCATAACTAAAGATAAAGAACAACTAAGAACAGCAAATAAAAATTACTTAGTGATAAAGCAAACAAGCACACACGAGAATATTCACCCCACGCTATTGCTCCCCAGCAACGGCGCCAGAAAAAGGTCTTGATAACCCACAAGTATAGGGGATCGCAACAGTTTTCAATAAGTAAGAGTGTCGAACCCAACGAGGAGCTAAATGTAGAACAAATACTCCCTCAAGTTCTATCGACCACCGATACAACTCTACGCATGCTTGATGTTCGCTTTACCTAGAACAAGTATGAAACTAGAAGTGCTTTGTAGGTGTTGTTGGATAGGTTTGCAAGATAATAAAGAGTACACAAATAAAAAGTAGGGGCTGTTTAGATAAAGAAACAATAAAGTAAATATAGCAAGTGTGGAAAAGTGGTGGTAGGAGTTGTGAAATTTCCCCTAAGAAATTGACTACTTTACTAGACCGATAGCAAGTATTATGTGGGAGAGGACACTGCTAGCATGTCATCCCTTACTTGGAATTCTATGCACTTATGATTGGAACTATTAGCAAGCATCCGCAACTACTAACGTTCATTAAGGTAAAACCCAACCATAGCATTAAGATATATTGGTCCCCCTTCAATCCCGTATGCATCAATTTCTATGCTAGGTTGAAGCTTCTGTCACTCTTGCCCTCCAATACATAGTCCTATCAACATACAACTAACCCTATGGTGTGATCCACGCGCGTGCTCATATGATGGGCACCAAAGGACAGCAACATAACCACAAGCAAATTAAATGAATCATAGCAATTCATCAACCACCGATAGGACAACAAAAATCTACTCAGACATCATATGATGGCAACACATCATTGGATAATAATATGAAGCATAAAGCACCATGTTCAAGTAGAGGGTACAGCGGGTTGCGAGAGAGTGGACCTATATAGATAGAGGGGGGGAGGTGATGGAGATGTTGGTGAAGATGGCGGAGGTGTTGGTGAAGATCGCGGTGATGATGATGATAGCCACGACGGCGTTCCGGCGCCACCGGAGGAGAGGGGGAGAGGGCCCCCCTTCTTCCTCTTCTTCCTTGACCTCATCCCTAGATGGGAGAAGGGTTTCCCCTCTGGTCCTTGGCCTCCATGGCATGGGAGGGGCGAGAGCCCCTCTGAGATTGGATCTATCTCTCTGTTTCTGCGTTCTCTTCTGGCTCTGTTTCACCGTTTCGTATATATATGGAGATCCGTAACTCCGATTGGCCTGAAACCTTCGCCGTGATTTTTTTTTCGAATATTAGCTTTCTTGCGGCAAAAGAAGAGCGTCAACCGCCTTACGATGGGCTCACGAGGGTAGGGGCGCGTCCTAAGGGGGGGCACCCCCTGCCTCGTGACCACCTCAGGCACTGGTTCGTGTTGATTTTCCTTCTGAATTTTCCATATTTTCCAAAAGTAAGCTCCGTCTGTTTTTATCCCGTTTGGACTCCGTTTGATATGGATATTCTACGAAACCAAAAACATGCAACAGACAGGAACTAGCACTGGGCACTGGATCAATATGTTAGTCCCAAAAATAATATATTAAGTTGCCAAAAAGTATATGAAAGTTGAATAATATTGGCATGGAACAATCAAAAGTTATAGATACGACGGAGACATATCAGATACCTGCCGCGAGCCTCAACACTCATCGGACTGCATACATTAGTATGTATTATTTCCAAAAAGTTTATTGCTCGCTCCATTGTTCTGGAGAATAGAGTCTTAGTCATCTTTCCCATGAGGCATGGTTCGCAAGCATCAACTGATTCATAATCAAGTGGTTCCGAAAGCCCATCAGCATGGATTTTCTTCATGTGCTTTACACCAATATGACCTAAATGGCAGTGCCACAAATAAGTTGCACTACCATTATTAACTTTGCATCTTTTGACTTATGAATATGTGTATCACTACGACCGAGATTTAATAAACCATTCACCTTGGGTGTATGACCATTGAAGGTTTTATTCATGTGAACAGAACAACAATTATTCTTGGACTTTAAATGAATAACAGTGTTGCAATAAACATGATCTAATCATATTCATGCTTAACGCAAACACCAAATAACATTTATTTAGGTTCAATACTAATCCCGAAAGTATAGGGAGTGTGCGATGATGATCATATCAATCTTGGAACCACTTCCAACAGACATCGTCACTTCACCCTTAACTAGTTTCTGTTCATTCTGCAACTCCTGTTTCGAGTTACTAATCTTTAGCAACTGAACTAGTATCAAATACTAAGGGGTTGCTATAAACACTAGTAAAGTACACATCAATAACATGTATATCAAATATACCTTTGTTCACTTTGCCATCCTTCTTATCCGCCAAATACTTGGGGCAGTTCTGCTTCCAGTGACCAGTCCCTTTGCATTAGAAGCACTTAGTCTCAGGATTAGGTCTAGACTTGGGCTTCTTCACTTGAGCAGAAACTTGCTTGCCATTCTTCTTGAAGTTCCCCTTCTTCCCTTTGCCCTTTTCTTGAAACTAGTGGTCTTGTCAACCATCAACACTTGATGCTTTTCTTGATTTCTACCTTCGTCGATTTCAGCATCACGAAGAGCTTGGGAGTCGTTTCCGTTATCCATTGCATATTATAGGTCATCACAAAGTTCTAGTACCTTGGTGATAGTGACTAGAGAACTCTGTCAATCACTATCTTATCTGGAAGATTAACTCCCACTTGATTCAAGTGATTGTAGTAATCAGACATTCTGAGCACATGCTCACTAGCTGAGCTATTCTCCTCCATCTTGTAGGCAAAGTGCTTGTCAGAGGTATCATACCTCTCAACATGAGCATGAGTATGAAATACCAATTTCAACTCTTAGAACATCTTATATTTTTCGTGGCATCCAAAACGTTTTTGAAGTCCCCGTTCTAAGCCATAAAGCATGGTGCACTAAACTATCAAGTAGTCATCATATCGAGCTTTGCCAAACGTTCAGAACGTCTGCATATGCTCCTGCGATAGGTCCGTCACCTAGCGGTGCATCAAGGACATAATTCTTCTGTGCAGTAATGAGGATAATCCTCAGATTACGAATCCAATCAGCATCATTGCTACTAACATCTTTAAATTTATTTTTCTCTAGGAACATATCAAAAATAAACGGGGAATCTATACGCGAGAAATTGATCTACAACATAGATATGCAAATACTATCGGGACTAAGTTCATGATAAATTTAAGTTCAATTAATCATATTACTTAAGAACTCCCACTTAGATAGACATCCCTCTAGTCATCTAAATGATCACGTGATCCAAATCAACTAAACCATGTCCGATCATCACGTGAGATGGAGTAGTTTTCAATGGTGAATATCATTATGTTGATCATATCTACTATATGATTCACGCTCGACCTTTCGGTCTTGAGTGTTCCGAGGCCATATCTGCATATGCTTAGGCTCGTCAAGTTTAACCCGAGTATTCCGCGTGTGCAAAACTGGCTTGCACCTATACTTGGCCATTCCTCGGTCGGGGCCGCGCTTCGGGTCGGGCCAACCAAAGCCCGACGCAAAAAACCCAGCCCGAGCTCGGCCCGGCCCGGCCGTCGGGCCTAAAAATCAGGCCCGAGCTCGGCCCATCACACTAAAAGCCCGTCGGGCCTCGGGCCATGGGCCGGGCCTCTTCCTTAAATGGCTAAATCAACGGGCCCGGCCCGGCCCGGGCTTCGGGCTCAAAACCTAGGCCCGAGCCCGGCCCATGGACAAGGTCGGGCCGGGCCGGGTCGGGTCGGGCCGACCGGGCCGGGCTGCCCATGGCCAGGTATACTTGCACCCGTTGTATGTGAACGTAGAGTTTATCACACCCGATCATCACATGGTGTCTCGGCACGATGAACTGTCGCAACAGTGCATACTCAGGGAGAACACTTATACCTTGAAATTTAGTGAGAGATCATCTTATAATACTACCACTGAACTAAGCAAAATAAGATACATAAAGGATAAACATCACATGCAATCAAAATATGTGACATGATATGGCCATCATCATCTTGTGCCTTTGATCTCCATCTCCAAAACACCGTCATGATCTCTATCGTCACCGGCATGACACCATGATCTCCATCATCTTGATCTCTATCAACGTGTCGTCACATGGTCATCTCACCAACTATTGCTTTTGCAACTATTGCTATCTCATAGCGACAAAGTAAAGCAATTATATGGCGCTTGCATCTTATGCAATGAAGAGACAACCATAAGGCTCCTGCCAGTTGCCGATAACTTTAACAAAACATGATCATCTCATACAACAATTTATATCTCATCACGTTTTGACCATATCACATCACAACATGCCCTGGAAAAACAAGTTAGACGTCCTCTATTTTGTTGTTGCAAGTTTTACGTGGCTGCTACGGGCTGAGCAAGAACCGTTCTTACCTACGCATCAAAAACCATAATGCGGTATAGTGATTGTTTTTTGATCTTCAGAAAGAAACCTTTTTCATTGAATCCGATTCAACTAAAGTTCGAGAAACTGACACCCACCAACCACCTGCGCGCGAAGCACGTCGGTAGAACCAGTCTCGCGTAAGCGTACGCGTAATGTCGGTCTTGGCCGCTTCATCCAACAATACCGCCGAATCAAGAATCAACTAGTAACGGCAAGCAATATGTATATACCCACGCCCACAACTCCTTTGTGTTCTACTCGTGCATATAACATCTACGCATAGACCTGGCTCGGATGCCACTGTTATGGAACACAGTAATTTCAAATTTTTCCTGCGCACACGCAAGATCATGGTGATGCATAACAATGAGAGGGGAGAGTATTGTCTACGTACCCTCGTAAAACGTAAGCGGAAGCGTTATGACAACGCGGTTGATGTAGTCGTACGTCTTCATGATCGACCGATCCTAGTACCGAAAGTACGGCACCTCCGCGATCTGCACACGTTCGGCTCGATGACGTCCCACGAACTCACGATCCAGCAGAGTGTTGAGGGAGAGCTTCGTCAGCATGATGGTGTGATTGTTGGGGAACGTAGTAATTTCAAAAAAATTCCTACGCACACACAGGATGATGGTGATGTATAGCAATGAGAGGTGAGAGTGTGTCTACGGACCCTCGTAGACCGAATGCGGAAACGTTAGCACAACGCGGTTGATGTAGTCGTACGTCTTCACGATCCGACCGATCCAAGTACCAAACGCACGGCACCTCCGAGTTCTGCACACGTTCAACTCGATGACGTCCCACGAGCTCTGATCCAGCAAAGCTTCACAGGAGAGTTTCGTTAGCACGACGGTGTGATGACGGTCATGATGATGCTACCGACGCAGGGCTTCGCCTAAGCACCAAAACGATATGATCAAGGTGGATTATGGTGGAGGGGGGCACCGCACACGGCTAAGAGATCAATGATCAATTGTTGTGTCTATGGGGTGCCCCCTGCCCCGTATATAAAGGAGCAAGGGGGAGGAGGCGGCCGGCCAGGGAGAGGCGCGCCAAGGGGAGTCCTACTCCCACCGGGAGTAGGATTCCCCCCTTTTCCAACTTGGAGTAGGAGAGGGAAGGAAGAGGAAGGAGGGAGGAAGGAAAGGGGGGCCGGCCCCCTCCCAATTCGGATTGGGCTTGGGGGGCGCGCCACCTCCGTTGCTCCTTCCCCCTCCTTTCCACTAAAGCCCAATAAGGCCCATATACCTCTCGGGGGGTTCCGATAACCTCCCGACGCTCCGGTATAGTCCCGATCTCACCCGAAACCATTCCGGTATCCAAATATAGTCGTCCAATATATCGATATTTACGTCTCAACCATTTCGAGACTCCTCGTCGTGTCCTCGATCATATTTGGGACTCCGAACTACCTTCGGTACATCAAAACACAAAAACTCATAATACCGATCGTCACTGAACTTTAAGCGTGCGGACCCTACGGGTTCGAGAACTATGTAGACATGACCGAGAACACATCTCCGGTCAATAACCAATAGCGGAACCTGGATGCTCGTATTGGCTCACACATATTCTACGAAGATCTTTATCGGTCAAACCGCATAACAACATACGTTGTTCCCTTTGTCATCGGTATTTTACTTGCTCGAGATTCGATCGTCGGTATCTCAATACCTAGTTCAATCTCGTTACTGGAAAGTCTCTTTACTCGTTCTGTAATACATCATCCCGCAACTAACTCATTAGTTACAATGCTTGCAAGGCTTATAGTGATGTGCATTACCGAGTGGGCCCAGAGATACCTCTCCGACAATCGGAGTGACAAATCCTAATCTCGAAATACGCCAACTCAACAAGTACCTTCGGAGACACCTGTAGAGCCCCTTTATAATCACCCATTTACGTTATGATGTTTGGTAGCACACAAAGTGTTCCTCCGGTAAACGGGAGTTGCATAATCTCATAGTCATATGAACATGTATAAGTCATGAAGAAAGCAATATCAACATACTAAACGATCAAGTGCTAAGCCAACGGAATGGGTCAAGTCAATCACATCATTCTCCTAATGATGTGATCCTGTTTAACAAATGACAACTCATGTCTATGGTTAGGAAACATAACCATCTTTGATCAACGAGTTAGTCAAGTAGAGGCATACTAGTGACACTTTGTTTGTCTATGTATTCACACATGTATTATGTTTCCAGTTAATACAATTCTAGCATGAATAATAAACATTTATCATGAAATAAGGACATATATAATAACTTTATTATTGCCTCTAGGGAATATTTACTTTAGTCTCCCACTTGCACTAGAGTTAATAATCTAGTTCACATCGTCATGTGATTTAACACTAATAGTTCACATCTTTATGTGATTAGTTCACATCTCCATGTGACTAATATCCAAAGGGTTTACTAGAGTCAATAATCTAGTTCACATTGCTATGTGATTAACTCCCAAAGTGTGGTCATGTTTTGCTTGTGAGAGAAGTTTAGTCTACGGGTCTGCAACATTCAGATCTGTATGTATTTCGCAAATTTCTATGTCTACAATGCTCTGCACAGAGCTACTCTAGCTAATTTCTCCCACTTTCAATATGTATCCAGATCGTGACTTAGAGTCATCTAGATCGATATAAAAATCATGCATCGACGTAACTCTTTACGACGAACTCTTTTATCACCTCCATAATCGAGAAATATTTCCTTAGTCCTCTAAGGATAATTTGGACCGCTGTCCAGTGATCTACTCCTAGATCACTATTGTTCTCCTTTGCTAGAATCATGCTAAGGTATACAATAGGACTGGTAAACAGCATAACATACTTTATAGAACCTATGACTGAGGCATAGGGAATGACTTTTCATTCTCTTTCTATTTTCTGCTGTGGTCGGGTTTTGAGTCTTTACTCAAATTCACACCTTGCAACAGTGGCAAGAAGTCCTTCTTTGACTCTTCCATTTTGAACTACTTCAAAATCTTGTAAAGGTATGTACTTATTGAAAAAACTTATCAAGCGTCTTGATCTATCTCTATAGATCTTGATGCTCAATGTGTTAGCAGCTTCATCGAGGTCTTTCTTTAAAAAAACTCTTTTCAAACATTCCTTTATGCTTTCTAGAAAATTCTACATTATTTCCGATCAATAATATGTCATTCACATATACTTATCAGAAATGTTGTAGTGCTCCCACTCACTTTCTTGTAAATACAGGCTTCACCGCAAGTCTGTACAAAACCATATGCTTTGATCACTTTATCAAAGCATATATTCCAACTCCGAGATGCTTGCACCAGTCCATAGATGGATCGCTGGAGCTTGCTCACTTTGTTAGCACCTTTAGGATTGACAAGACCTTCTGGTTGCATCATATACAACTCTTCTTTTAAGAAATCCATGAAGGAATACAGTTTTGACATCCATTTGCCATATTTCATAAAATGCGGCAACTGCTAACATGATTCGGATAGACTTTTAAGCATTGATACGAGTGAGAAAATCTCATCGTAGTCAACACCTTGAACTTGTCGAAAACATTTTGTGACAATTCGAGCTTTGTAGATAGTAACGCTACTATCAGCGTCCGTCTTCCTCTTGAAGATCCATTTATTCTTAATGACTCACCGATCATCGGGCAAGTCAATCAAAGTCCATACTTTGTTCTCATATATGGATCCCATCTTAGATTTCATGGCCTCAAGCCATTTTGCGGAATCTGGGCTCATCATTGCTTCCTCATAGTTCGTAGGTTCGTCATGTTCTAGTAACATGACTTCCAGAAAGGATTACCGTACCACTCTGGTGCAGAGCATACTCTGGTTGTCCTCCGAGGTTCGGTAGTAACTTGATCTGAAGTTTCATGATCATCATCATTAGCTTCCTCACTAATTGGTGCAGAGATCACTAGAACTGATTTCTGTGATGAACTACTTTCCAATTCAGGAGAAGGTACAATTACCTCATCAATTTCTACATTCCTCCCATTCACTTCTTTCGAGAGAAACTTATTCTCTAGAAAGGGTCCACTCTTAGCAACGAATATCTTGCCTTCGGATCTGTGATAGAAGGTGTACCCAACATTTTCTTTTGGGTATTCTATGAAGACGCATTTCTCCGATTTGGGTTCGAGCTTATCAGGTTGAAACTTCTTCACATAAGCATCGCAGCTCCAAACTTTAAGAAACGACATCTTAGGTTTCTAGCCAAACCACAGTTCATATGGTGTCGTCTCAACGGATTTAGATGGTGCCCTTTTTAACGTGAATGCAGCTGTCCCTAATGCATAACCCCAACATGATAGTGATAAATCGGTAAGAGACATCATAGATCGCACCATATCTTATAAAGTACGGTTATGATGTTCGGACACACCATTACGCTGTGGTGTTCCAGGTGGCGTGAGTTGCGAAACTATTCCGCATTGTTTCAAATGAAGAGCAAACTCATAACTCAAATATTCTCCTCCACGATCAGATCACAGAAACTTTATTTTCTTGTTACGATGATTTTCCACTTCACTCTGAAATTCTTTGAACTTTTCAAATGTTTCAGACTTATATTTCATCAAGTAGATATACCCATATCTTCTCAAATCATCTGTGAAGGTCAGAAAATAACGATACCCGCCGCGAGCCTCAACACTCATCGGACTGCATACATCAGTATGTATTATTTCCAACAAGTCAGTTGCTCGCTCCATTGTTCTGGAGAACAGAGTTTAGTCATCTTGCCCATGAGGCATGGTTCCCAAGCATCAACTGATTCATAATCAAGTGATTCCAAAAGCCCATCAACATGGATTTTCTTCATGCGCTTTACACCAATATGACCTAAACGGCAGTGCCAGAAATAAGTTGCACTATCATTATTAACTTTGCATATTTTGGCTTCAATATTATGAATATGTGTATCACTACGATCGAGATTCGATAAACCATTCACCTTGGGTGTATCACCATTGAAGGTTTTATTCATGCAGATGGAACAACAATTATTCTCTGACTTTAAATGAATAACCGTATTGCAATAAACATGATCTAATCATATTCATGCTTAACGCAAACAGCAAATAACATTCATTTAGGTTCAACACTAATCTAGAAAGTATAGGGAGTGTGCGATGATGATCATATCAATCTTGGAACCACTTCCAACAGACATCGTCACTTCACCCTTAACTAGTTTCTGTTCATTCTGCAACTCCTGTTTCGAGTTACTATACTAATCTTTAGCAACTGAACTAGTATCAAATACTAAGGGGTTGCTATAAACACTAGTAAAGTACACATCAATAACATGTATATCAAATATACCTTTGTTCACTTTGCCATCCTTCTTATCCGCCAAATACTTGGGCAGTTCTGCTTCTAGTGACCAGTCCTTTTGCAGTAGAAGCACTTAGTCTCAGGATTAGGTCTAGACTTGGGCTTCTTCACTTGAGCAGAAACTTGCTTGCCATTCTTCTTGAAGTTCCCCTTCTTCCCTTTGCCCTTTTCTTGAAACTAGTGGTCTTGTCAACCATCAACACTTGATGCTTTTCTTGATTTCTACCTTCGTTGATTTCAGCATCACGAAGAGCTTGGGAGTCGTTTCCGTTATCCATTGCATATTATAGGTCATCACGAAGTTCTAGTAACTTGGTGATAGTGACTAGAGAACTCTGTCAATCACCATCTTATCTGGAAGATTAACTCCCACTTGATTCAAGTGATTGTAGTACTCAGACATTCTGAGCACATGCTCACTAGCTGAGCTATTCTCCTCCATCTTGTAGGCAAAGTGCTTGTCAGAGGTATCATACCTCTCAACATGAGCATGAGTATGAAATACCAATTTCAACTCTTAGAACATCTTATATTTTTCGTGGCATCCAAAACGTTTTTGAAGTCCCCATTCTAAGCCATAAAGCATGGCGCACTAATCTATCAAGTAGTCATCATATCGAGCTTTGCCAAACGTTCAGACGTCTGCATATGCTCCTGCAATAGGTCCGTCACCTAGCGGTGCATCAAGGACATAATTCTTCTGTGCAGTAATGAGGATAATCCTCAGATTACGAATCCAACGCATCATTGCTACTAACATCTTTAAATTTATTTTTCTCTAGGAACATATCAAAAATAAACGGGGAAGCTATACGCGAGAATTGATCTACAACATAGATATGCAAATACTATCAGGACTAAGTTCATGATAAATTAAGTTCAATTAATCATATTACTTAAGAACTCCCACTTAGATAGACATCCCTCTAGTCATCTAAATGATCAATCATGTGATCCAAATCAACTAAACCATGTTCGATCATCACGTGAGATGGAGTAGTTTTCAATGGTGAACATCATTATGTTGATCATATCTACTATATGATTCATGCTTGACCTTTCGGTCTCCAGTGTTCTGAGGCCATATCTGCATATGCTAGGCTAGTCAAGTTTAACCCGAGTATTCTGCGTGTGCAAAACTGTCTTACACCCGTTGTAGATGAACGTTGAGCTTATCACACCCGATCATCACATGGTGTCTCGGCATGACGAACTTTGGCGACGGTGCATACTCAGGGAGAACACTTTTACCTTGAAATTTAGTGAGAGATCATCTTATAATGCTACCGTCAAACAAAGCAAAATAAGATGCATAAAGGATAAACATCACATGCAATCAAAATATGTGACATGATATGGCTATGATCATCTTGCGCCTTTGATCTCCATCTCTAAAGTACCGTCATGATCTCCCTCGTCACCGGCATGACACCATGATCTCCATCATCTTGATCTCTATCAATGTGTCATCACATGGTCGTCTTGCCAGCTATTTCTCTTGCAACTATTGCTATCTCATAGCGATAAAGTAAAGCAATTGTTTGGTGCTTGCATCTTATGCAATAAAGAGACAACCATAAGGCTTCTGCCAGTTGCCGATAACTTCAACAAAACATGATCATCTCATACGACAACTTATATCTCATCATGTCTTGACCATATCACATCACAACATGCCCTGCAAAAACAAGTTAGACATCCTCTACTTTGTTGTTGCAAGTTTTACGTGGCTACTACGGGCTGAGCAAGAACTGTTCTTACCTACGCATCAAAACCAGAATGATAGTTTGTCAAGTTAGTGTTGATTTAACCTTCGCAAGGACCGGGCGTAGTCACACTCGGTTCAACTAAAGTTGGAGAAACTGGCACCCGCCAGTCACATGTGTGCAAAGCACGTCGGTAGAACCAGTCTCACGTAAGCGTACGCGTAATGTCGGTGCGGGACGCTTCATCCAACAATACCGCCGAACCAAAGTATGACATACTAGTAAGCAGTATGACTTGTATCGCCCACAACTCACTTGTGTTCTACTCGTGCATAAAACATCTACGCATAAAACCTGGCTCGGATGCCACTGTTGGGGAACATAGTAATTTCAAAAAAAATCCTACGCATACACAGGATCATGGTGATGTATAGCAACGAGAGGGAAGAGTGTGTCTACGTACCCTCATAGACCGAATGCGGAAGCGTTAGCACAATGCGGTTGATGTAGTCGTACGTCTTCACGATCCGACCGATCCAAGTACCGAACGCACGACACCTCCGAGTTCTGCACATGTTCAACTCGATGACGTCCCACGAGCTCCGATCCAGCAAAGCTTCACAGGAGAGTTTTGTCAGCACAACGGCGTGGTGACGGTCATGATGATGCTACCGACGCAGGGCTTCGCCTAAGCCCTGCTACGATATGATCGAGGTGGATTATGGTGGAGGGGGCACCGCACATGGCTAAGAGATCAATGATCAATTATTGTGTCTATGGGGTGCCCCCTGCCCCCGTATATAAAGGAGCAAGCGGGAGGAGGCGGCTGGCCGGGAGAGGCACGCCAAGGGGAGTCTTACTCCCACCGGGAGTAGGATTCCCCCTTTCCAACTTGGAGTAGGAGAGGGAAGGAAGAGGAAGGAGGGAGGAAGGAAAGGGGGGCCGGCCCCCTCCCAATTCGGATTGGGCTTGGGGGTGCCACCTCCCTTGCTCCTTTCCCTTCCTTTCCACTAAAGCCCAATAGGGCCCATATACCTCCCAGGGGGTTCCGATAACCTCCCGGTGCTCCGGTATATTCCTGATCTCACCCGGAACCATTCCGGTATCCAAATATAGTCATCGAATATATCGTTCTTTACGTCTCGACCATTTCGAGACTCCTCGTCATGTCCGTGATCATATCCGGGACTCGGAACTACCTTCAGTACATCAAAACACAAAAAACTCATAATACCGATCGTCACCTAACTTTAAGCGTGCGGACCCTATGGGTACGAGAACTATGTAGACATGACTGAGACACGTCTCCAGTCAATAACCAATAGCGGAACCTGGATGCTCATATTGGCTCCCACATATTCTACGAAGATCTTTATCGGTCAAACCGCATAACAACATACATTGTTCCCTTTGTCATCGGTATTTTACTTGCCCGAGATTCGATCGCCGGTATCTCAATACCTAGTTCAATCTCGTTATTGGCAAGTCTCTTTACTCGTTCTATAATACATCATCCCGCAACTAACTCATTAGTTACAATGCTTGCAAGGGTTATAGTGATGTGCATTACATAGTGGGCCCAGAGATACCTCTCCGATAATCGGAGTGACAAATCCTAATCTCGAAATACGCCAACTCAACAAGTACCTTAGGAGACACCTGTAGAGCACCTTTATAATCAGTTAATCACCCAGTTACGTTATGACGTTTGGTAGCACACAAAGTATTCCTCCGGTAAACGGGAGTTGAATAATCTCATAGTCATAGGAACATGTATAAGTCATGAAGAAAGCAATAGCAACATACTAAACGATCAAGTGCTAAGCTAACAGAATGGGTCAAGTAAATCACATCATTCTCCTAATGATGTGATCCTGTTTATCAAATGACAACTCATGTCTATGGTTAGGAAACATAACCATCTTCGATCAACGAGCTAGTCAAGTAGAGGCATACTGGTGACATTTTGTTTGTCTATGTATTCACACATGTATTATGTTTCCGGTTAATACAATTCTAGCATGAATAATAAACATTTATCATGAAATAAGGAAATAAATAATAACTTTATTATTGCCTTTAGGGTATATTTCCTTGAGTGATGACGCTGATGATTCTACTACCAGAACAGGACTTCGCCTAAGCACCGCTATGATATGACCGAGGTGGATTATGGTGGAGGGGGGCACCGCACATGGCTGGAAACAATCAACTTGTGTGTCCTAGGGTGCCCCCTGCCCCTGTATATAAAGGAGCAAGGGGGGAGGCCGGCCAGCCCTTGAGGCACCCAAGGAGAGGAGGAATCCTCCTCCTAGTAGGAGTAGGATTCATCATTTCCTAGTCCTACTACTAGGAGGGGCAGGAAGGAGTGGGAGAGAGGAAGGAAAGGGGGGCGCCACCCCCTCCTAGTCCAATTCGGACCCAAGGGGGAGGGGGCACACAGACTGCCCTGGAAGCCCCTCTCTCTCTCCCCACTAAGGCCCATCCAGGCCCACTAGTTCCCCCCCGGGGGGGTACAGTAACCCTCCGGCACTCCGGTTTTCTCCGAAATCACCCGGAACACTTCCGGTGTCCGAATATAGCCGTCCAATATATCAATCTTTATGTCTCGACCATTTCAAGACTCCTCGTCATGTCCGTGATCATATCAGGGACTCCGAACAACCTGGATGCTCATATTGGCTCCTACATATTCTACGAAGATCTTTATCGGTCAAACCGCATAACGATATACGTTGTTCCCTTTGTCATTGGTATGTTACTTGCCCGAGATTCGATTGTCAGTATCTCAATACCTAGTTCAATCTTGTTACCGGCAAGTCTATTTACTCGTTCCGTAATTCACCATCCCGCAACTAACTCATTAGTCACATTGCTTGCAAGGCTTATATTGATGTGCATTACCGAGAGGGCCCAGAGATACCTCTCTGACAATCGGAGTGACAAATCCTAATCTCGTTCTATGCCAACTCAACAAACACCATTGGAGACACCTGTAGAGCACCTTTATAATCACCTAGTTATGTCGTGACGTTTGGTAGCACACAAAGTGTTCGTTCGGTATTCGGGAGTTGCATGATCTCATAGTCATAGGAACATGTATAAGTTATGAAGAAAGCAATAGCAACAAACTAAACGATTATCATGCTAAGCTAACGGATGGGTCAAGTCAATCACATCATTCTCTAATGAAATGATGTGATCCCGTTAATCAAATGACAACTCTTTGTCCATGGCTAGGAAACTTGACCATCTTTGATAAACGAGCTAGTCAAGTAGAGGCATACTATTGACACTCTATTTGTCTATGTATTCACACATGTACTAAGTTTCCAATTAATATAATTCTAGCATGAATAATAAACATTTATCATGATATAAGGAAATATAAACAACAACTTTATTATTGCCTCTAGGGCATATTTCCTTCAGTCTCCCACTTGCACTAGAGTCAATATTCTATTTCACATCGTCATGTGATTTCACACCAATAGTTCACATCTTTATGTGATTAGTTCACATCTTCATGTGACTAATACCCAAAGGGTTTACTAGAGTCAATAATCCAGTTCACATCGCTATGTGATTAACACCCAAAGAGTGCTCATGTTTTGCTTGTGAGAGAAGTTTAGTCTACGGGTCTGCTACATTCAGATCCTTATGTATTTCGCAAATTTCTATGTCTACAATACTCTGCACGGATCTACTCTGGCTAATTGCTCCCACTTTCAATATGTATCTAGATCGAGACTTAGAGTCATCTAGATCGGTGTAAAAAGCTTGCATCGACGTAACTCTTTACAATGAACACTTTTATCACCTCCATAACCGAGAAATATTTCCTTAGTCCTCTAAGGATAATTTTGACCGCTGTCCAGTGATCTACTACTAGATCACTATTGTACTCCCTTGCCAAAATCATGCTAAGGTATACAATAGGACTGGTACACAGCATAGTGATGTCTACTACACAACCTTCTTCTTGTAGGCGTTGTTGGGCCTCCAAGTGCAGAGGTTTGTAGGACAGTAGAAAATTTCCCTCAAGTGGATAACCTAAGGTTTATCAATCCTTGGGAGGCGTAGGATGAAGATGGTCTCTCTCAAGCAACCCTGCAACCAAATAACAAAGAGTCTCTTGTGTCCCCAACACACCCAATACAATGGTAAATTGTATAGGTGCACTATTTCGGCGAAGAGATGGTGATACAAGTGCAATATGGATAGTAGATAATAGTTTTTGTAATCTGAAAATATAAAAACAGCAAGGTAGCAAGCGATAAAGTGAGCGTAAACAGTATTGCAATGCATTGAAACAAGGCCTAGGGTTAATACTTTCACTAGTGCAAGTCCTCTCAACAATAATAACATAATTGGATCATATAACTATCCCTCAACATGCAACAAAGAGTCACTCCAAAGTCACTAATAGCGGAAAACAAATGAAGAGATTATGGTAGGGTACGAAACCACCTCAAAGTTATCCTTTCTGATCGATCTATTCAAGAGTCCGTAGTAAAATAACATGAAGCTATTCTTTCCGTTCGATCTATCATAGAGTTCGTACTAGAATAACACCTTAAGACACAAATCAACCAAAACCCTAATGTCACCTAGATACTCCAATGTAACCTCAAGTATCCGTGGGTATGATTATACGATATGCATCACACAATCTCAGATTCATCTATTCAACCAACACAAAGTACTTCAAAGAGTGCCCCAAAGTTTCTACCGGAGAGTCAAGACGAAAACATGTGCCAAGCCCTATGCATAAGTTCACGTGATATCCCATTGTCACCACAGATAAGCAGATGCAAGACATACATCAAGTGTTCTCAAATCCTTAAAGACTCAATCCGATGAGATAACTTCAAAGGGAAAACTCAATTCATCACAAGAGAGTAGAGGGGGAGAAACATCATAAGATCCAAATATAATAGCAAAGCTTGCGATACATCAAGATCGTACCACCTCAAGAACACGAGAGAGAGAGAGATCAAACACATAACTACTGGTACATACCCTCAGCCCCGAGGGTGGACTACTCCCTCCTCATCATGGAGAGCCGGGATGGTGAAGATGGCCACCGGAGAGGGATTCCCCCCTCCGACAGGGTGCCGAAACGGGTCTAGATTGGTTTTCGGTGGCTACCGAGGCTTCTGGCAGCGGAACTCCCGATCTATTCCGCTCCCCGATGTTTTTAGGGTATATGGACATATATAGGCGAAGAAGTCGGTCAGGGGAGCCACGAGGGGCCCACGAGGGTGGGGGGCACGCCCAGGGGGGCAGGCGTGCCTCCCTGCCTTGTGGCCACCTCGAAGCTTCCTTGACTTCAACTCCAAGTCCCATGGATCACGTTCGTTCCAAAAATCACGCTCCCGAAGGTTTTATTCCATTTGGACTCCGTTTGATATTCCTTTTCTGCGAAACAATGAAACAAGGGAAAAAACAAAAACTGGCACTGGGCTCTGGGTTAATAGGTTAGTCCCAAAATAAATATAAAAGTGTTTAATAAAGCCCATAAACATCCAAAACAGATAATATAATAGCATGGATCAGACAAAAATTATAGATACGTTGGAGACGTATCAACATCCCCAAGCTTAATTCCTGCTCGTCCTCGAGTAGGTAAATGATAAAAACAGAATTTTTGATGTGGAATGCTTCCTAACATATTTCTCAATGTAATTTTCTTTATTGTGGCATGAATGTTCAGATCCATAAGATTCAAGACAAAAGTTTAATATTGACATAAAATTAATAATACTTCAAGCATACTAACTAAGCAATCATGTCTTCTCAAAATAACATGGCCAAAGAAAGTTCATCCCTACAAAATCATATAGTTTGGTCATGCTCCATTTTCGTCACACAAGAATGCTCTCATCATGCACAACCCCGATGACAAGCCAAGCAATTGTTTCATACTTCAGTAATCTCAAACTTTTTTCAACTTTCACGCAATACATGAGCGTGAGCCATGGATATAGCACTATGGGTGGAATAGAATATAATGAGGGGGTTGTGTGGAGAAGACAAAAAGGAGAAAGTCTCACATCGACGTGGCTAATCAATGGGCTAGGGAGATGGCCATCCATTGATGTCAATGAAAGAAGTAGGGATTGCCATGCAACGGATGCACTAGAGCTATAAATGTATGAAAGCTCAACAAAAGAAACTAAGCGGGTGTGCATCCAACTTGCTTGCTCACGAAGACCTAGGGCACTTGAGGAAGCCAATTGTTGGAATATACAAGCCAAGTTCTATAATGAAAAATTCCCACTAGTATATGAAAGTGACAAAACAAGAGACTCTCTATCATAAAGATCATGGTGCTAGTTTGAAGCACAAGTGTGGAAAAGGATAGTAGCATTGCCACTTTTTTCTTTTCTTTTTTTTGGGCCTTCTTTTTTTATTTAGCCTTTCTCTCTCTTTTTTTTATTTGGGACAATGCTCTATTAATTATGATCATCACACTTCTATTTATTTACTACTCAATGATTACAACTCGATACTAGAACAAGATATGACTCTATATGAATGCCTCCGACGGTGTACCAGGATTGCGATGAATCGAGAGTGACATGTATGAAAAAATTATGAACGGTGGCTTTGCCACAAATACGATGTCAACTACATGATCATGCAAAGCAATATGACAATGATGATGTGTGTCATAATAAATGGAACGGTGGAAAGTTGCATGGCAATATATCTCGGAATGGCTATGGAAATGCCATAATAGGTAGGTATGGTGGCTGTTTTGAGGAAGATATAAGGAGATTTATGTGTGATAGAGCGTATCGTATCATGGGGTTTGGATGCACCGGCGAAGTTTGCACCAACTCTCAAGGTGAGAAAGGGCAATGCACGGTACCGAAGAGGCCAGCAATGATGGAAGGGTGAGAGTGCGTATAATCCATGGACTCAACATTAGTCATAAAGAACTCACATACTTATTGCAAAAATCTACAAGTCATCAAAAACCAAGTATTGCGTGCATGCTCCTAGGGGAATAGATTGGTAGGAAAAGACCATCGCTCGTCCCCGACTGCCACTCATAAGGAAGACAATCAAATAACATCTCATGTTTCAAATTTGTTACACAACGTTTACCATACGTGCATGCTACGGGACTTTCATACTTCAACAGAAGTATTTCTCAAATTCACAACTACTCAACTAGCACAACTTTAATATCACTATCTCCATATCTCAATACAATCATCAAGTATCAAACTTCTCTTAGTATTCAATGCACTTATATGAAAGCTTCTTATTATGCCTAAAAGCAAATTGCCATCTTGTTCTAAAGACTCTCAAAATAATATAAGTGAAGAATGAGAGTTCATCTATTTCTTCAAAATAAACCACTGCCGTGCTCTAAAAAGATATAGGTGAAGCACTAGAGCAAATGACAAACTACTCCAAAAGATATAAGTGAAGATCAATGAGTAGTCGAATAATGATGCAACCATGTGAAGACTCTCTAACATTTAATAATTTCAGATCTTGGTATTCTATACAAACAACAAGCAAAACAAAAGAAAATAAAATGACTCTCCAAGCAAAACACATATCATGTGGCGAATAAAAATATAGCTCCAAGTAAAGTTACCGATGATTGAAGACGAAAGAGGGTATGCCATCTGGGCCATCCCCAAGCTAAGGCTCTTGGTTGTCCTTGAATATTACCTTGGGGTGCCTTGGCAATTCCCAAGCTTAGGCTCTTGCCACTCCTTATTCCATAGTCCATCAACTCTTTACCCAAAACTTGAAAACTTCACAACACAAAACTTAACAGAAAACTCGTAAGCTCCGTTAGTATAAGAAAATAAATCACCACTTAGGTACTGTTGTGAACTCATTATAAATTCATATTGGTGTAATATCCACTGTATTCCAACTTCTCTATGGTTCATACCCTCCGATACTACTCATAGATTCATCAAAATAAGCAAACAACACATAGAAAACAAAATCTGTCAAAAACAGAACAGTCTGTAGTAATCTGTAGGATTCGAATACTTCTGTAACTCCAAAAATCCTGAGAAATTAGGAGTTCCTAGGCAAATTTTTTATTAATCTACTGCAAGTGGAATTGGTATTTTATCGCTCTCATGATTTAGACAGACTTTTAAGCATCGATACGAGTGAGAAAATCTCATGTAGTCAACACTTTGAATTTGTCGAAAACCTTTTTGCGACAATTCGAGCTTTGTAGATAGTAACACTACTATCAATGTTCGTCTTCCTCTTGAAGATCCATTTATTCTCAATGGCTCGCCGATCATCGGGCAAGTCAATCAAAGGCCATATTTTGTTCTTTATACATGGATCCCATCTCAGATTTCATGGCCTTAAGCCATTTCACGGAATCTGGGCTCATCATCGCTTCCTTATAGTTCATAGGTTCATCATGGTCTAGTAACATGACTTCCAGAAAAGATTACCATACCACTCTAATGCGGACCATACTCTGGCTGACCTACGAGGTTCGATAGTAACTTGATCTGAAGTTTCATGATCATTATCATTAGCTTCCTCACTAATTGGCGTATGAATCACTAGAACTGATTTCTGTGATGAACTACTTTACAATTCGTGAGAAGGTACAATTACCTCATCAAGTTCTACTTTCCTCCCACTCATTTCTTTCGACATAAACTCGTTCTCTAGAAATTATCCATTCTTAGCAACAAAGATCTTGCCTTTCGGATCTGTGATAGAAGGTGTACCCAACAGTTTCTTTTGGGTATCCTATGAAGACTCACTTCTCCAATTTGGGTTTGAGCTTATTAGGCTGAAACTTTTTCACATAAGCATCATAACCCCAAACTTTAAGAAACAACAACTTGGGTCTGTTGCCAAACCAGAGTTCATACAGTGTCGTCTCAACAGATTTAGATGGTGCCCTTTTTAACGTGAATGCAGCTGTCTCTAATGCATAACCCCAAAACGATAGTGGTAAATCGGTAAGAAACATCATAGATCGTACCATATCTAATAAAGTATGGTTACGACGTTCATACACACCATTATGTTGTGGTGTTCCAGGTGGCGTGAGTTGTGAAACTATTCCACATTGTTTCAGATGAATACCAAACTCATAACTCAAATATTTCATCACCGCGATCAGATCGTAGAAACTTTATTTTCTTGTTACGATGATTTTCCACTTCACTCTGAAATTCTTTGAACTTTTCAAATGTTTCAGACTTATGTTTCATCAAGTAGATATACCCATATCTGCTCAAATCATCTGTGAAGGTCAGAAAATAACGATACCCGTCGCGAGCCTCAACACTCATCGGATCGCATACATCACTATGTATTATTTCCAATAAGTTAGTTGCTCGCTCGATTGTTCCGGAGAACGGAGTCTTACTCATCTTGCCCATGAGGCATGGTTCGCAAGTATCAAGTGATTCATAATCAAGTGGTTCCAAAAGCCCATCATCATGGAGTTTCTTCATGCGCTTTACACCTATATGACCTAAATGGCAGTGCCACAAATAAGTTGCACTATCATTATTAACTTTGCATCTTTTGGCTTCAATATTATGAATATGTGTATCGCTACGATCGAGGTTCAACAAACCATTTATTTTAAGTGTATGACCATAGAAGGTTTTATTCATGTAAATAGAACAACAATTATTATTTGACTTAAATGAATAACCGTATTGCAATAAACATGATCCAATCATATTATGCTCAACGCAAACAACAAATAACATTTATTTAGGTTCAACACTGATCCCGAAGGTAGAGGGAGTATGCGATGGTGATCTTATCAACCTTGGAATCTCTTCCAACACACATCGTCACTTTGCCCTCAACTAGTCTCTATTCATTTTGCAACTCCTGTTTTGAGTTACTAATCTTAGCAACTGGATCGGTATTAAATACATAGGGGTTACTATGAGCACTAGTAAAGTACACATCAATAATCTGTATATCAAATATACCTTTGTTCACTTTGCCATTCTTCTTGTCCGCCAAGTAATTAGGGTAGTTCCGCTTCCAGTGACCATTTCCTTTGCAGTAGAAGCACTTAGTTTTAGGATTGTGTCTAGCTTTGGGCTTCTTCATGGGAGTGGCAACTTGCTTGCCATTCTTCTTGAAGTTCCCTTTCTTTTCCTTGCCCTTTTACTTGAAACTAGTGGTCTTGTCAACCATCAACACTTGATGCTTTTCTTGATTTCTACCTTCGCCGATTTCAGCATCACGAAGAGCTCGGGAATCGTTTTCGTCACCCCTTACATATTATAGTTCATCACGAAGTTCTAGTAACTTGGCGATAGTGACTAGAGAACTCTGTCAATCACTATCTTATCTGGAAGATTAACTCCCACTTGATTCAAGAGATTGTAGTACTCAGACATTCTGAGCACATGCTCACTAGTTGAGCTATTCTCTTCCATCTTGTAGGCAAAGTACTTGTCAGAGGTCTCATAGCTCTCGACTTGGGCATGAGTCTGAAATACCCATTTCAGCTCTTGAAACATCTTATATGCTCTGTGGCGTTCAAAACATCTTTGAAGTCACGGTTCTAAACCGTAAAGTACAGCACACTAAACTATCAATTAGACATCATACCGAGCTTTGCCAAACATACATAACGTGTGCATCTGCTCCTGCAATAGGTTCGTCGCCTAGCGGTGCATCAAGGACATGATTCTTCTGTGCAACAATGAGGATAATCGGAGCTAGTCCGCATCATTGCTACTAACATCTTTCAACATAGTTTTCTCTAGGAACATATCATAAATAAAACGGGGAAGCTATATGCGAGCAGTTGATCTACAACATAGATATGCAAATACTATCAGGACTAAGTTCATGATAAATTAAAGTTCAATTAATCATATTACTTAAGAATTCCCACTTAGATAGACATCCCTCTAATCATCTAAGTGATCATGTGATCCATATCAACTTAACCATGTCCGATCATCACGTGAGATGGAGTAGCTTTCAATGGTGAGCATCACTATGTTCAGGGGCGGAGTGTGACGCCCCGAGACCGATGTGCCAGGCGTCGTGCAGTTATTCGATGTTGTTGCGTTGTCATTGCTTGCGTGTCATGCCTTGCATATCATGTCATCATGTGCATTTCATTTGCATACATGTTCGTCTCATGCATCCGAGCATTTTCTCCGTTGTCCGTTTTGCGTTCCGGCGCTTCGTTCTCCTCCGGTGGTCATTTCTACCTTTCTTTCATGTGTGGGGTGTAAACATTTCCGGATTGGACCGAGACTTGCCAAGCGGCCTTGGTTTACTACCGGTAGACCGCCTGTCAAGTTTCGTATCATTTGGACTTCGTTTGATACTCCAACGGTTAACCGAGGGGCCGAAAAGGCCTCGTGTGTGTTGCAGCCCAACACCCTTCCATTTTGGCCCAAAAACCCACCTAAACCCTCTCCTTCTTCTAGAGCGTTCGATCACGATCGCGTGGCCGAAAACCGCACCTCATTTGGACTCTCCTAGCTCCCTCTACATATATATATGTGTTTCCCTCCGGAAATCTCGCGCAGATCAAACCCTAAAACTCCTCCGCGCGCCGCCGGACATTTCGTCCCGCGCCGCCGGACATGTTCGGCCACGCCCGCCACCTCACTCCGGCCTATCGGAGCCCGCCACCTCAGCTCCACCGCTCCGCTCGACCACTCCCCTCGCGCCACCTCAGCCCCGCCTCCCTCTCTCTCCTCACCGCGCCGCCGCCGGCCCGCGCGGGCCCAGATCCCGCCGCCGCCCAGCGCGCCTCTCCCTGCCGCGCGCCGCTCGAGTCCCTGCCGCCTTCGCCGCTCTCCCCGCCGCTGGCGAGCTCCCTCGCCGCCCTGTGCCGCCCGCCGGCGACCGGCGCCTCGCCGGGACACCACCGCGCCGCCCCGAATCGCCACCGGCCGCCGCCCTCTCCACACCACCTCGACGCTGGCGCCATGACTCCGGCGAGCCCCGCGGCGCCCCGGCCGGTCGGACTCGGCCATCCCCACCGCCGCACGCCTACTCCGGCGATCTCCTCCAAGTCCGGCCATCTCCATCGTCTCCGGCGAGATCCCGTGGATCGGGATCAGATCCACCACTCCCCGAACCAAACACCCGTCTCAGATCTGCATCGCTCCGTCCCGGATCCGTCCCGTCCCTGGTTGACTTTTCGCGAGGGTATAATTTTCTACTAAGTCCCCCTATTTTCAGATTCATGTGCCCATCTTCATCGCATCGTAACTTTGCATCCGTAGCTCCGATTCATGCATATAGCATATCAAAATGTTTATTTCAGAGAGTACATCATTTCATTCCATTGCATCATTTTCATTTGAGTTCATCTTGATGCCCGAAATGCTGTTAGAAGAGGGCTACTTGAGTTAATTGCCAGTTCTGCTACTCCGTTTAGCTTTTTGTCATTTTTGCCATGATTAATGTGTGCATGATATGCCCTGATGCTCTATATGTGTTTTGTTAAGGGTTTTGTCATCTTTCCAGAGGTGCAACCCATGTATTTTTGTGATGTGTGAGGTGACTTGTGCAAGCTTGCAAAGTGGTGCACTTGCTAATTCTGTTTTCAGGGACTTAGCATTTCCACTAAGTCCTTGAGCTGTTTATCTCATGATGCCATATGTTCATGTTGTTTCCTAGTGATCCGTGCCTCTTTTGAGGATGATCAGTAAGGATGTTTTGTTAATATTGTAGTGCTCTATCCATCCATGTCTTTGTTTGCAATTATGGAGCACCCTAGCTTGAGTCAATCGAGCTCTACTTTTACTACTTTGTGAATCTGGGCAGATTGTCAACTTGTTTGCAATTTTGCCGATGATGTTGTAGTTGATCCGTGCATGCTATGCTATTGATCTTGCCATGTCTAGCTTGCATTTTGTGCCTTCTTGATGGATGTATGCTTATCTTGTCATGACTTGCACCGTAGTGAGTGCATCGAGCTCGTAAACATGCCTACTTGATATCTGTTTTCAGCATGCTCCAGTTTTCACTACGTCTGAAAACTGATTATGTTTTTGCTATGTTCACATGCTTGCAATTGTATTTTCTGATCCCTTTTGGCTCAAGGTCACTAAGGGACTTTGTTAAGCTCTTTGAGTAGCTCCATGCAATGCTTTACTTTACCATGTTCAGGTCCTGTAGCATGTAGTTTTGTTGCTCTGAAGAGGGCTACCTGATATGAATTCCAGACAAGTGTTAATTTCACTAAGTCTGAGATCTGTTTGTCATATGCATTTTTGCCATGCTTGTTTGAACCTGTTAATGGATGAATTGGCCGTAGCTCAGTGCTAGATTTTGTTTAAGCATCTTGAATGCATCCCTACCATGTATTTTGTTGCCATGTTTGGGTGCTGTAGCATGTTCATCTCATTGCATTTAGATGGCTACTTGCTGTAAATCGTAGATCAGTGCCATATTTGAATCGCTTGCCATTTCCAAACCATAACTCCGATTCCGGTGATCTTTATATCATTTTCAAGCGTTTTCATCTCATCTTTCCAGTGGCACACTTGGATTTCCAAGTTGAGGCCAGGTTCCTTCATCTCTTGTCAAATCATGCATATGCATCGCATACCGCATCTCGCATATCATACCATGTTCATGTGTTGGTTGTTTACTATGTTGTGTGCTTCTTTCCGGTGTTTGCTTCTTCGAGTTGGTTCCGGTAACGTCGTGTTGTGAGGATTCATTCGACTACGTCCGTTTTTCTTCTTCATGGACTCGTTCTTCTTCCTTGCGGGATTTCAGGCAAGATGATCATACCCTCGAAATCACTTCTATCTTTGCTTGCTAGTTGCTCGCTCTTTTGCTATGCCTATGCTGCGATACCTACCACTTGCTTATCATGCCTCCTATATTGTTGAACCAAGCCTCTAACCCACTTTGTCCTAGCAAACCGTTGTTTGGCTATGTTACCGCTTTGCTCAGCCCCTCTTATAGCATTGTTAGTTGCAGGTGAAGATTGAAGTTTGTTCCTTGTTGGAACATGGAGATGTTGTTCCTTGTTGGAACATGTTTACTTGTTGGGATATCACTATATATCTTATTTAATTAATGCATCTATATACTTGGTAAAGGGTGGAAGGCTCGGCCTTATGCCTGGTGTTTTGTTCCACTCTTGCCGCCCTAGTTTCCGTCATATCGGTGTTATGTTCCCGGATTTTGCGTTCCTTATGCGGTTGGGTTATAATGGGAACCCCTTGACAGTTCGCTTTGAATAAAACTCCTCCAGCAAGGCCCAACCTTGGTTTTACCTTTTGCCACCTAGCCTTTTTCCCTTGGGAGTCGCGCATCCCGAGGGTCATCTTTATTTTAACCCCCCCGGGCCAGTGCTTGTCTAAGTGTTGGTCCAAACTAGAGCCACTTGCGGCGCCACCTCGGGGAAACTTGAGGGCTGGTTTTAGCTGTACGTAGTGTTCATCCGGTGTTGCCCTGAGAACGAGATATGTGCAGCTCCTATCAGGATGTCGGCGCATCGGGCGGTCTTGCTGGACTTGTTTTACCATTGTCGAGGATGTCTTGTTGTACCGGGATACTGAGTCTGATCGGAACGTCTCGGGAGGAGGTCTATTCCTTCGTTGACCGTGAGACCTTGTCATGGGCTAAGTTGGGACTCCCCTGCAGGGATTTGAACTTTCGAAAGCCGTGCCCGCGGTTATGGGCAGATGGGAATTTGTTAATGTCCGGTTGTAGATAACTTGAACCTTAATTTAATTAAAATATATCAACAGCGTGTGTAACCGTGATGGTCTCTTTCCGGCGGAGTCCGGGAAGTGAACACGGTGTTGGAGTTATGCTCGACGTAGGTTGTTCTAGGATAACTTCTTGATCATACTTTTATCGATCGTGCTTTGCCTTCTCTTCTCGCTCCCTTTTGCGTATGTTAGCCACCATATATGCTAGTCGCTTGCTGCACCTCCACCTCATACCTTTACCTTACCCATAAGCTAAATAGTCTTGATCGCGAGGGTGCGAGATTGCTGAGTCCCTGTGGCTCACAGATACTTCCAAAACCAGCTTGCAGGTGCCGTTGAACAGAGCAGGTGACGCAACCAAGCTCAAGGAGGAGCTCGTTGAAGATATTGTCCTTTGTGTTGTTTCATTTCAGTCGATCAGTAGTGGAGCCCAGTTGGGGTCGATCGGGGACCTTTGTCGCATTTGGGGTTCTTCTTTTATTTTGGTTCCGTAGTCGGACCTTGAGTGTATTTGGATGATGTAATGCTTTATTCATGTAATTGTGTGAAGTGGCGATTGTAAGCCAACTATGTATCTTTTCCCCTATTGTATTACATGGGTTGTTTGCGAAGATTTTACCTCACTTGCGACATTGCTTTCAATGCGGTTATGCCTCTAAGTCGTGCTTCGACACGTGGGAGATATAGCCGCATCGAGGGCGAACACGGAGCCAGGATGAAATACGGGTGGGGGCAAACATCTATACATTTTTTTCCAGAGACATGTATATGAACTAATGGCAAGATCATTTAAAAAAACAATCACACAAGTATACATATAGCGTGAAAGAAGCAAAGTCATAATTCCCTTATAAGATAATGCACACATAATTATGACAAGTTTCTAATGTAAAAGTAAACTTACTTAAGGCACAATTAATAATAATAAAATTCAGGACATTACCTCCTTCTGTTTCGTCCCACTTTCTCTTATATATAATCTCCTCATGTTGATTGACATTAAAAGTTGTAAGTCTCTTCCTTTTAGATGGATCCTGAGTAAGATTGCCCAGATGTACTATTTTGGGGCATACTACGAGTTGTAGACTTCACAAAAATAATCTCTCCATTAGCTTTCCTGTAAAGATCAAATAGTTGAATGTTAAATAAATCAAAATACATGAATGTCAATTATCACTAGGTTTTATTGTGCTTCCACGAGTTCAAATACGAAATTATTTGGTGTAGCTAGATTCAATCAATCTAATTATCAATTTGTACATTGTAATTTATACACATGGATGTTTGATATGATTCGCGACCATTTTAACATGGAAATCGGAATAGAATAACAATCTAGAAATTAGAAAAAGAAGAAGAAGAGAACTGAACCTAGGGCTTACCTTGATTGATCAGTGACGCACCGCGCACAACCTTTTTCCTAGGAGCGGCGAGCCGGCTGGCGTGTTGCGTGCACCCATGGATCGAGGCTAGGCGCTGGAGGGCCGCGTGTAGGGGTTGTGGTGTAGACCGCAACCTGCAGGCTTCGTCAGCTTCAGTGCGTCCAGCAGGCAACAAATTGGGCAGAGTTCGAGACGTGAACGTGTGGACGTGTCTCTAATGGGCTGCTGGAATAAAGCTGTCCAGATGGGCTGATGAGCATGCGTTTTCGTAACAGGGAAAAAGAGAAGTGGGGGCAACTGCCTTGGGCTGAGCGGGGGCAAAGCTATATAGTCTGGGCCTGGTATAAAATGGCCAAAAAACGAGTGGAGGCATTCGCCCCCACAGGCCTCTACGTAGATTCGCCCCTGACTATGTTGATCATATCTACTCTATGATTCACGCTCGACCTTTCGGTCTCTGTGTTCCGAGGCCATATCTGCATATGCTAGGCTCGTCAAGTTTAACCCGAGTATTCTGCATGTGCAAAACTGGCTTGCACCCATTGTATGTGAACGTAGAGCTTATCACACCTGATCATCACGTGGTGTCTCAGCACGAAGAACTGTCGCAAACGGTGCATACTCAGGGAGAACACTTATACCTTGAAATTTTAATAAGGGATCGTCTCATAATGCTATCGCCGTACTAAGCAAGATAAGATGCATAAAAGATAAACATCACATGCATGCAATCAAAATATATGACATGATATGGCCATCATCATCTTGTGCCTTTGATCTCCATCTCCAAAGTACCGTCATGATCTCCATCATCACCGACAGGACACCATGATCTCCATCATCTTATCTTTATCAACGTGTCGTCACATGGTTGTCTTGCCAACTATTGCTTTTTCAACTATTACTATCGTATAGCGATAAAGTAAAGCAATTATATGGCGCTTGCATCTTATGCAATAAAGAGACAACCATAAGGCTCCTGCCAGTTGCCGATAACTTTAACAAAACATGATCATCTCATACAACAATTTATATCTCATCACGTCTTGACCATATCACATCACAACATGCCCTACAAAAACAAGTTAGACGTCCTCTACTTTGTTGTTGCAAGTTTACGTGGCTGCTATGGGCTTCTAGCAAGAACCATTCTTACCTATGCATCAAAACCACAACGTAGTATAGTGATTGGTTTTTGATCTTCAGAAAGAACCATGTTCATTGAAACCGATTCAACAAGTTGGAGAAACAGACACCCACTAGCCACCTGTGTGCGAAGCACGTCGGTAGAACCAGTTGATGAAGCTATGTGCCTAGGATAGGGTCATAGGCCTGACCTAGACACCCTCCCCCAGGACACCATCTTAAAACCAGAAGCATTGAAGGGATAGCATCATCCACTCGACCACAAGTCATTCCACTCGAAAGTTTCAAGGTCAGTCGACCGCAACAATTATCACTCGACATACAGAAGACCTAAAGTCACTTTGCACGACAATGGTCAGACGTTTACTTCATGGACTTAATAGGCATTTATGTCACTTAATTATTAGCGTTACCAGTAATGCCCCCCTCTTAATGTACCTTAAACCCCTTGTAACGTGGGCTGGCTGGGGTCCTGACGCACTCTATATAAGCCACCCCCTCCACTGGCACAAGGGTTCGCACCCCCTATAAACACATGCATACATAATCCAGTCGACCGCCTCCGGGCACCGAGACGTAGGGCTGTTACTTCCTTCGCGAAGGGCCTGAACTCGTAAAACTCGTGTGTACAACTTCGCCATAGCTAGGATCTTGCCTCCTCATACCTACCCCCATCCTACTGTCGGTCTTAGATCCACGACAGTTGGCGCCCACCATGGGGTAGGTGTCTTAGCGACTTTCTGGTGGAGTTGCAATTTTTCCGATTCTCATCGTCATGGTTTCCGCCGGCGGACTGGTTGAGGGTCGCGAGATCCGTCTCGACGCGCTCGTGTTCATCGCCGATGACTCCACCTGGCTCCAGGAAGCTCCGCTCGACGTTGATACGCTCCCCATCCGCGAGGCGATGCACTTCCGCGCGTGCATCCGCGGCGTCCTTCTCCGGCAACCGTCGACCCAGTATCGGTCGGTTCCTATGGTGTCCTCATCCCCCGCCACTCACCAGCACAAGCATTCCGATCGGTCATGGCTCCAGCGGTGGGTGAGGCACGCGATGGCCCGCCAGTCGGCCACCTCACATGTCGCGGCAATCAAGCCCGATGAAACTCTCTACGGCCTGTTCGACTGGCTCCGTCGAGACTGCATCCGAATGCGACAGTACCGATCCCGCGGCAGAAGTCTTGATGGTCGACGGACCACCCAGTCCTCCTGGCTTCCCCCGCAACGATGGTGGTGATGGCGGCGGCGATCCGTCACGCGTTCACGAGGAGTACCGCCCCGAGCCCCTTTCTTCGCAGCGGAGGGAAGAGCTTTGCCGCCGCAACATGGATGCACTTCACACTCCTATGGTTGGAGAAACCCCCGAGGCCCAGGCCTTGGAGGAAGCGTGTGTGGCCAACTTGGCTGAGTGCACTCGACTGGAGAACCTGCAGCATGCACTTGACGAGCGTGCTCGGCAGCGGATCCCTGAATCCAGTCGATGGCAGCCTTTTCTGCCTCAAACTCAGGTATACCGCACTCCGATCCAAAATCTCACAGTCGCGGCCCGAATAGCAGAGTCAATCCAGCCTTCCCAGTCGGAGGCAGACAGGGGTTCGATGCAGATCCGGGCCTTGCTTCGAGTAGCTGGAGAACAGAATACAACAGTATCTCAGTCGCAGAATAGGATTCATAGCAGGTCTGTGATGGCGGACACAGTCCAGTCGGCTCACAGCCCAAGATCGCCTCCGCGGCGTGAGGGACGTGGACACCGGCAGGATCAGTACAGAAACTGCAAGCAGTATGATCACCGACTCGACCACGATGACCGTCGTCGAGTTCCCACACCTCCTCCGAGGAGTGGGTCATACGTGCCTCGGCGGCAGGATGACAGGCGCCCCCACAACAGTGAGCGGAGAGTACCAGTCGACCCAAGGGAGCTAGGCTTTGATGCGAGATCTATTCTCGTTCAAGGTCTGGTTGACAGAAACAGAGCGCATAGAGAAGGTCATGACAGAGATCATCCGACTTGCAGCAGAGTGCACGTTTTCAGTCCCGAATGTTTCGGCGGAGCCATCAGGGCCACAGTGATTCCTCCCAACTTTAGGTTGGCGACCGGAGTCAGAAAGTTCACCGGTGAGTCTAAGCCTGACACTTGGCTTGAAGACTACCAAGTGGCTGTGCAAATTGGTGGTGGCAATGATGAAGTGGCAATGAAGCACCTCCCTCTCATGTTGGAAGGCTCAACCAGAGCATGGTTGACTCAGTTAGCACCTGGTAGCATATATAGTTGGGAGGAACTCGCCAGAGTGTTTGTTAGAACTTTTGAGGGTACTTGCAAGCGACCGGCAGGGTTGACAGAATTGCAATGTTGTGTACAGAAACCGAATGAAACCTTGAGAGACTATATCCAGAGATGGATCACGTTACACCATACCATGGATAATGTGTCAGATCACCAAGCAATCTGTGCCTTCAAGGAAGGCGTCAAGTATCGGGAGTTGAATCTGAAATTTGGTTGGACATGAGATATGACTCTGACTCGGATGATGGAGATTGCCACCAAATACGCTAATGGCGAAGAGAAAGACCAACTCCGGAGTGGCAAGCACAAAACAGTCGCCCAGGACACCGGTGGAGGTACTTCCAATCGGAAACAGAAGCTTAAGGCCGAGCCAGTTGCTCCTTGTGAGGCTTTAGTTGTTTTTTTGTTGAATACACATTGTTGCGTATCATTTCATTGATAGGGGGTAGTACAGGGTGCAACTCTAGGGATCGTGCGCCGAAGGCGACCCGGAGAGTGCAACATGAGCAGAGGGGAGGGTGCTCAGCCTCGCTACAATAAATCTTAGGTTACAAGAATGATGGATGCTAACTTAGTTGCTCCAGCACGTGCCCACAGGCAGGCCTCATCTTTGATTGTGCGAGCAAGATCATCATTTGAGGGTCGGGCATTATCGAAGACAACGGCATTTCGGTGCTTCCAAATGGACCCGGCAGTGAGCGCGATGAGCGAGTTGATCCCCTTGCGAGATGAAGCTGGGGCAGTGTTGTTGGTTTTGCACCACCAGTCGAAGAAGGCGTCGGTGGAGCACGTCATAGGGATTGGTAGACGGCGCCATGAGAGGATTTCATGCCAAGTAATCCGGGAGAAGACGCACCGGGCAAGCACATGATCCAGGGACTCGAGCTCTTGGCCGAGGAGCTTGCTGAGGGGATCGTGAGGCAATCTGTGGCGAGCATGGCGCTCAGCCATCCAGCAGCGATCCATCGAGGCGAGCCAGAGAAAGAACTTGGCACTGTCAGGCGCCCACGGTCGCCAGATGAGACACCAGAATGGGCTGGCAGTCGATCCATGGAACAAGGCTTTGTACGCAGAGCTTTCCGTGTAGATCCCATTGTCGGTCCATTTCCAAGAGATTCTGTCTGGTTCGGCCAAAGGTTGAATGCTTTGGATCCGTCGCCACAAATTGACGTACTCGACGCAGCAGCGACGCCCATGGCACCATGGATATCCTCGATCCAACGCGAGTTTTGTAAGGCCTCAGAGACGAGGCATTGGCGCCGCCGCCGGCGCGGCACAAGTGCTACGAGAGCGGGGGAAATCTCAGCGGCCGATGACCCGTTGATCCAATTGTCGATCCAGAAGCGGCAAGTCCGTCCATCCCTGATGGTCCAGGTGGTGGACGCGCGAAAGAAGTGGCTCGTTTCCTCATCACGCGGGAGCGGAAGGTGGCTCCATGGGCGGTCCGGATCAGTGGCTTGCAACCATAACCAGCGGGCGCGTAGGGCGATGCCCGTACGGTGGAGGTCACGCACCGCGAGGCCGCCATGCTCGAGCAGGCGGGAGAGTTTGGGCCAGCTCACGAAGCAACAGTCGTGCCTGGCGTGTTTGCGCCCATGCCAGAGGAAGTCCCGCACTAGCGTGGTGATCTTCTTGAGGATTGTGGGGTTCAGAGCCATGGCGAGCAGGATGTGGATTGGCATGGCGATGAGCACGTGCCGCACCAGTGCGAGGCGCTTAGCACGGGAAAGGAGCAAGGGCTTCCAAGTGGCGAGTTTCTTGTGCAGCTTGTCCACCAGGGGGAGGAGCCCGGAGGCATGGCACTTGCGAATGGTGAGTGGCAGGCCGAGGGAGGGGATGGGTAGTTCCTTGACAGCGCATGATAGCCCCGAGGCGATCGCGGTGATTTCCTTGCTAGAGCACCGGATTGGCGATGCCGAGCACTTTGCGAAATTAGTGCGCATGCCAAACGCGTCACCAAACAGTTGGAGCAGTGCTCGAATCGTGGCGAGCTCTTGCGGGTTGGGGTGGCAGAAGATGACTACATCATCGGCGAAGAGCGAGATGCTGGAGGCCCCGTGCCTGGCGGTGAGCCAGCGCATAGCGCCCATGGCCACGACGTGTTGGAGGAGGGAGTTGAGGGTGTCGATGATGATGGCGAACAGCATGGGCGAGACCGGATTGCCCTGGCGCAGTCCACATGCATGATCGATCGGTGGACCTTGGTTGCCATTAACGAGGACGCAAGTGGAGGCTGTGGATGTGAGGATGGAGATCCACTCGCACCAGCGCCCCCCCGAAGCCAAGGTGCGATAGAGCCTCGAGCAGGAAAGGCCATGAGACTGTATCAAAGGCTTTGGCGATGTCGAGTTTCAGAAGAACTCGTGGTGACTTGTTGTTGTGGAGGAGCCTGGCTGTTTGCTGGACGAGGAGAAAGTTATCGTGCACACAACGGCCAGCGATGAAGGCGCTTTGATTTGCAGAGATGATCTCCTTCATCCGAGGGGCGAGACGCAGGGATAGCACTTTGGCGAACAGCTTGGCGATGATGTGAATCAGGCCGATGGGCCGGTAATCCGTGACTACGGCAGCGTCAGGTTTCTTGGGTAGCAGGACGAGGAGGGCCTCGTTGAGCTTGTGGAATCCGCGCCCGTTCATGGCGTAGAGTTTGTCAAAGACCTCACAGATGTCCGCCTTGATGATTGGCCAGCACGCCCGGAGGAATTCGGAGGTGAATCCGTCAGGGCCGGGTGCTTTGCCTGTTGGCATCTTCTTGATCGCATCCCAGATCTCCTCCTCAGAGAAAGGGGCATCTAGCTCGAGGAGGTCGAAGCTTCTGTGGTTGATCGCGTCCAGACGGAGGGAGTGGGCCCAGGTACTCGCGGTGCCAAGGATGGAGGAGAAATGCTCGTAGGCCACCCGCGACAGGAAGGCTGCATCCGTGATCGTCGCATCGTGCACACGCAGGCTGAGAATACGCTTCTTAAGACTCTGGTGCGCGACGTGGATCTTGTAGTAGGTGGCATTCGTGTCTCCCTCCTTGATCCAGTGGAGCCAGACGCGCTCGCGCATGAGGCATCATTCGAGGGAAGCTAAACCAAGGTAGGTGCGTTTAAGTTCACGCCGGAGCCAGGTCTCGGCGGGCGAAAGAGCACGGTGGTCTTGCGCGACGTCAAGCCGATAGATGAGCTCGCGCACCGTGGTTAGCTGGGAGGTGATGTGCCCGACGGAGCGGGAGCCCCAGCTCTGGAGGCAACAAGCGGTGGCCTTCAGCCGCACGAAAAGCCGCCGGAAGGGGTCGGCGTCGGCGGGGACAGAGTGCCAGGCCGCCTCCACAGTAGGCATGAACCCCTCGAGCTTGACCCAGAAGCGCTCAAAGTGGAACCGTCGCTTCTCACGCGAGCAGAGGGAGCAGCCCAGGATGAGGGAGCGGTGATCCGAGGCCGCGGAGGCAAGGCAGCGGAGGAGGTGTTGCAGATGTCCCTGGCCCAGGAGGTGGTGCACAACACACGATCGTTGCGAACCAACGTGGGGTTGTCCTGCTCACTCGACCAAGTGAAGCGTCGCCCGTGCATATAGATGTCGCACAGGGCGTGGTCTGTGATGAAGCGCCGGAATCTGCTAGAGGTACGCTGGTTGATCCGACCATTATTCTTGTCCGCGACAAAAGTGACCATGTTGAAATCCCCGCCCAGTAGCCATGGTCCGGACATGGTGGCTCGCAGCTCATGGAACTCATTCAAGAACGCGATTTTGTCCTCCACGTCTTGCGGTCAATACACGTTGGTGATCCACCAGGGGTTCATGCCCGACGTGGTAGGATCCAATAGCGGGGTTGGAAAGACTGAGATGATCAGGGCGCCATGCGAGGAGGATGCCGCCCCACGTGCCTGCTACTAGTAACCAGAAAAAATCGGTGAACAGGGGACCGAGCGTTTCGAGGATGATCGCCGGCGAGACCAGAGAGAGCTTGGTCTCCGAGAGGCAGACCACAGAGGGGGAAGCGGAGGTGACGACGGTCCGGATTGCAGTGCGCTTGGCTCTATAGTTTAAACCACGGACATTCCAGAAGATAAACTTAAGGTCTTGATCCATGAAAATTATTTGGTACACGATGGGGCGGGGGTGGGGGGGATGTGTCATATCTCGACCATCCTCGGTTGTGGCGGCGCAGCGTCGTGGAACAGGCCAGGGGGAATGCGCCACCCATAAAAATCAGCAAAAGCATGGACAACCTCGGCGGCAAGGGGGTGCTCGAAGAGCCGAGTGTAACATGCCAAAACATCAGGGAAACTGGCTCATCCTCATGCAGGAGGCCAAGGCGACGGAGGAGCACCCGCTATGCTTTGGTCTCGGAATCGAGGCCCTTATCGTTCATGGCAATATGCCCGCTGCGCCTAGGCGTGAAGTTCGGCGGCAGCTCGCCACGCTTGCGGCGCGCCGGCGGTGTGGGGAGGATGGGCGCAACGGTGGTCCAAAGATCGCCGATGAGGGCAAGCACGTGCTGCGGAACAGGGCATGAGGTCTGGCCATTGGACGTGGGCGCAGGAATCTACATGTCACCAGACGTGGGTTGCATGGCCTCGGAAGAGTTGGCCAGGCTGGAGGCGACGCGTGGCGAGCCGCCATTGGGATCAGACGCAACCAGAGGTTCCTGGGGTTGGCAATCATGAGGTGGGCTAGGCGTGCGAGGGGATGGTGGGGCCGGGTCCACCAAGGGGAGCGGCATCCGCAGTTCCCAGCGTCGCGACGATTGGGCGAGCGGTGGCCGAGGACGGGGGGCTAGTATGCTCCAATGGTGGGGGCAGCTGGTTGGTGTAGTCCGCCTGGGGATCCGCAGGGGGGCCACAAGGACCGAGGCAGGAGGGATTGGAGAGCCCAGGACAGGATCGGAAGCGCTGTCCTTATGCGCAGGGTCGGGATTTCCACAGGAAGGGGGTTGGCGAGGGGGCGTGGCATGGAGCGACACCGAATCAGCAACTGCGTTCTTGTCGGGTGGGGTTGGGGGCATCAGCAGCAGCAGCGGTGGGGGCAAGCGACAATTGACAGGATCCGAGGCGGGCCGCGCCAATGAGCAGCTGGCACGGTTGGGGCCAGCTGGGCTGGTCAGCGTCCCAGTTTGAACCGGGACGACCAGGTCCGCAGCCAAGCCTTGGCCTGTAGTGGTCATGACGCCAGTGCCAGGAGAAAGCCGCGTGCGCACCGGGGGCCGGCGAGAAAAGCCGCCAACGGGAGGATGGGGCCCAAGAACACCATCCCAGCTGTGGAACAGCGGAGAAGCACGCCGGCGGCGATGGCCGGGGGGTTGCGACCGCCTCCATGGGCCGGGGGGGCCCACGTGGAGCACGGGGAGGCGAGAAGTCATATCTGCGCGGCCACGCGCCAGGGCATGGCGGCGAGCCACCCCCACCACCACCGGCAGCAGGCTCGGGAGCAGGTTGCGATGGGCCGAGGAGGCGGAAATCCGCGGAGCGCCGGACATGGATGGAGACGGGGAAGCGCATGAGCTCGACGGCGAAGCGGTCGACGAGGTTGGGGTTGGCGCCGGCATGGGCATAGGGCTCGGCGAGCAGGAGCTCCGATGACCGCGGGATGGCATCGGGGTCGGCCGTCCATGCCGAAAGCCGAAACACGGACATTTCACTGCCGTCAAGCATCTTTGACACCAGTTGATCAATGAGACAGAACGGAGATACCATCTGTACGGCTGAGGAGATGTCCCAGCTGTGCTCGGGGATGCCGGTCATCTCGATGTCGACGGAGATGCGTAGGGAGATGGGCTCGGCATCGGCAAGACGGCTCCAAGGATGGAGGATGAGTCGGAAGCGAGGGGCGCGGAAGGGGGCCGCGGCCATGCGCGCCCGAGTCGCAGCGTCCGTGAAGCGCAGGAGAAACTCTCCATCCCGGCAGCGGTGGATGGAAAACGCGTCTGGGCCAAGGCGGAAGCGAGCGGAGAGCTCGTCAGCGATGTCGGCGATGGAAACACACTGCCGGTTGCCCGCCACCACGGCGATGAGGGCGAGGTCGAGCGCGCGCTCGGGCTCCTCGAGGCGGGTAGTCAGTGGCAAGTAGCACACGGCCCCTGCGGGGCGGAGCTTGGAGTGCCCGGACATGGCGACGACTCCAGGGGCGGAACCCGCTGCGCTGGAGGAGGCAGGCGGGGAAGGTGGGGTGGCGCAAGAGGCCGAAGGCGTCGGCGTCAGGGAGCGGGAGGGAGGCAGACCGGAGGACACGGCCGGGAGGGGGCAATCCACGCTAGGGGCGGACGAGCTAGAGGAGCGTGGAGAGGACACGCGCGAACTCTTGGCGGCGGGGGCGCCGGAGGCAGGGGAGTAACAGGGGTTGGTGCAGAACCTGGCCACATGGCCAAAGAAGCGGCAGCAGCGGCACCGCACGTCCCGCCGACACTCCGAACGGGGGTGGTCGCCCATGCAGCGCGGGCACTCAGCCGCGGCGGGCGAGGGAGCAGGCCGGGGGGCGAGGGCGAGGGGTGCGCAGGCGGACGACACGGCACCCGGCGACGACGCAGGCAGCGCCGACCAGAAGCCCTCTCCCACCCGCCCTCGTCGGCTGGCGCGGCCGCATCCACGACCCAGTGCACCTCGGAGTGAGGTCCAAGGCGCACGATGGGCGGGGAGGACGGCAACGGCGGGGTGGGGGAGGCGGGCGCCAGGGAGCAGAGGGCCTGGCGATAGGAGCGGCCCTCCGATCCGGCCGAGGACGGGCTGGACTCCATCCAACGGAGCGCACGGGAGTGGCCAGGGCGGAGGGGGAGGAGGAATGAGAGGCCATGGTGGGCGGCGGCTCCGGAGCAGCGGCCGCCACAGATCTGGTGTACACCGGGGCCGGAGTGGCCATCGGTGGCGCGGGCGCGGGGCTAGGGGAGCGCGCGGCTAGGGGCACGTGACAAGAATTGGGAGTGGCCAACCGAACCCCGATAAATCACTTAAACCCCGAGGCTTTAGTTATGGCTCAAGGAAAGTTCAATGGGAAGCCCAAAGGGCCCTGGATTCCCAAGAAAGTGAAAGATCAAGACGGAAATGATGTGTTGGATTTGCCATGTCACATTCACACCAAGAAACATGAAGAGGGTAATCTGATTTATCCCAAGAACACCACTCGGCAGTGTCGACTCCTGATCCAGCAATTTCGAGAGAAGCAATCCAAGGAGAAGGAAAAGGAGTCGGATAAGGATGAGGACAAGGAAGAGGATGATGACAGTTTTCCCAATGTCAACTCCACTCTGATGATTTTTGCTGATGTTGAGAGCCAAAGTCGATTGAAACTTATCAACAGAGAAGTGAACATGGTTGCTCCGGCAACACCAAGTTATTTGAAGTGGTCCCAGACTGCCATCACATTTGACCAGTCTGACCATCCAGCACGTATAGCCACCCCCGGGAGGCAAGCGTTGGTGGTCGACCCAGTTGTTGAAGGTACTCGACTGACTAAAGTGCTGATGGATGGTGGTAGCGGCCTGAATATCCTTTATGCTGAAACCTTGAAGGGAATGGGGATTCCGATGTCCAAGCTCAGCGAAAGTAATATGAGTTTTCATGGCGTTATACCCGGCAAGAAGGCTGAATCACTCGGCCAGATCGCCCTTGATGTGGTTTTCGGTGATTCCAAGAATTACCGCAAAGAAGAGTTGACATTTGAAGTAGTGGATTTCAAGAGTGCTTATCATGCCATTCTGGGTAGGCCTGCCTATGCACGTTTCATGGTTCGACTGTGTTACGTGTACCTCAAATTGAAAATGCCTGGTCCCAGAGGAGTGATCACTATCACTGGCAATTGGCAGAAAGCAGAAGAGTGCTTCCAGAAGGGCTCAAAAATCGCCGATGCACAAATGGCAGCAGTCGAAATGCAAGAATACCAGAAAAATACAGATCCGAGTGATTTGCTGCGCTCCAAGAAGCCTGCCACCGATTCTGCATTTCAGTCGTCCGGTGAAACCAAGCCGATTCATATTCACCCGACTGATCCTAATACTGTTCCTACTCATATTTCAACTTCACTCGACAGCAAATAGGAAGAAGCACTCATCCAGTTCCTCCGTGAGAACTGGGACATCTTTGCATGGAAACCTTCTGACATGCCGGGTGTACCCAGGGGACTGGCTGAGCATCATTTGCGAGTCAACCTGAAAGTAAAACCAGTCAAAGAACATCTTCGACGGTCCTCCATATAGAAGAGAAAATCAATTAGTGAGGAAGTGGCTCGGCTCCTGGCAGCTGAGTTCATCCGCGAGATTTACCACTCCGAGTGGCTCGCCAATGTTGTTATGGTCCCCAAGAAGGATGACTCACTTCGCATGTGCATTGACTTCAAGCATATCAATCGGGCCTGCCCGAAAGATCATTTTCCTCTCCCCTGCATCGACCAAATTGTCGATTCGACTGCGGGGTGTGAGCGTTTGTCTTTCCTAGACGCCTATTCCGGGTACCATCAGATCCGACTGTATGGACCCGATGAGATAGAAACAACTTTCATCACTCCATTCGGGTGCTTTTGTTATGTCACCATGCCATTCGGTCTCAAGAACGCTGGGGCCACATTCATGAGGATGATTCAGAAGTGTCTACTCATTCAAATCAGTCGGAATGTGGAAGCATACATGGACGACATTGTGGTCAAGTCGCGTAAAGGTTCCGACCTGCTGATTGACCTTGCCGAAACCTTTGCCAACCTGAGAAGATATGATACCAAGCTTAACCCATCAAAGTGTACTTTCGGAGTTCCTGGCGGAAAGTTACTCTGCTTCCTCATTTCCGAACGAGAGATCAACGCGAACCAAGATAAAGTTGGTGCCATACTCCGGATGAAGCGCCCTGTGCGCATGCATGATGTCCAGAAGCTTACTGGTTGTTTGGCCGCCTTGAGTCGATTCATTTCTCACCTCGGTGAAAAGGCATTGCCTCTTTACCGACTGATGAAGAAATCTGACAAGTTCGAGTGGACTCCTGAAGCTGATGCAACGTTTGCAGATCTCAAAGCCTTGCTTTCCACCCAGCCGGTGCTCGCTGCCCCAAATAGCCAAGAGCCTTTACTGCTTTACATTGCAGCGACTGGACAAGTTGTCAGTACAGTACTCATGGTCGAGCGAGAAGAAGAAGGAAAAGCCTATAAAGTTCAGCGCCCAGTATACTATGTTTCTGAAGTTTTAACTCCATCCAAGCAAAGATATCCACATTATCAGAAGCTTGTTTATGGGATTTACATGACCACGAAGAAGGTTGCACATTATTTCTCTGACCACTCCGTTACAGTCGTCAGCGACGCACCATTGTCAGAAATTCTGAACAACACAGATGCAACTGGTCGAGTGGCAAAATGGGCGATTGAACTCCTTCCCTTAGATATCAAGTTTGCGGCAAAGAAAGCTATCAAGTCCCAGGCAATAGCGGACTTCCTCGCCGATTGGATCGAATAGCAACTGCCGACTCAGATTCACTCGGACCACTGGACCATGTTCTTTGATGGATCCAAGATGCTGAATGGTTCTGGAGCTGGAGTGGTATTGGTATTGGTATCCCCCCGAGTTGACAAGCTCCGCTATGTTCTCCAAATTCATTTTCATTCCTCCAACAACGAAGTTGAATATGAGGCACTTTTGTACGGGTTGCGTATGTCCATTTCACTCGGCGTCCGTCACTGATGTCTACTACACAACATTCTTCTTGTAGACGTTGTTGGGCCTCCAAGTGTAGAGGTTTGTAGGACAGTAGCATATGAGGCGTAGGATGAAGATGGTCTCTCTCAAGCAACCCTGGAACCAAATAACAAAGAGTCTCTTGGGTCCCAAACACACCCAATACAATGGTAAATTATATAGGTGCACTAGTTCGGCGAAGAGATGGTGATACAAGTGGTATATGGATAGTAGATAAAGGTATCTGTAATCTGAAAATATAAAAACAGCAAGGTAACTAATGATAAAAGTGAGCGTAAACGGTATTGCAATGCTAGGAAACAAGGCCTAGGGTTCATACTTTCACTAGTGAAAGTCCTTTCAACAATAATAACATAATTGGATCATATAACTATCCCTCAACATGCAACAAAGAGTCACTCCAAAGTCACTAATAGCGGAGAACGAACGAAGAGATTATGGTAGGGTACGAAACCACCTCAAAGTTATTCTTTCCAATCAATCCATTGGGCTATTCATATAAGTGTCACAAACAACCCTAGAGTTCGTACTAGAATAACACCTTAAGACACAAATCAACCAAAACCCTAATGTCACCTAGATACTCCAATGTCACCTCAAGTATCCGTGGGTATGATTATACGATATGCATCACACAATCTCAGATTCATCTATTCAACCAACATATAGAACCTCAAAGAGTGCCCCAAAGTTTCTACCATAGGTTCATGGGCGGAACCCGCAAGTTGGTCAGCAAAACATACATTAAGTGAATCACGTGATATCCCATTGTCACCACAGATACGCACGGCAAGACATACATCAAGTGTTCTCAAATCTTTAAAGACTCAATCCGATAAGATAACTTCAAAGGGGAAACTCAATCCATTACAAGAGAGTAGAGGGGGAGAAAACATCATAAGATCCAACTATAATAGCAAAGCTCGTGATACATCAAGATCGTACCACCTCAAGAACACGAGAGATAGAGAGATCAAACACATAGCTACTGGTACATACCCTCAGCCCCGAGGGAGAACTACTCCCTCCTCGTCATGGAGAGCACCGGGATGATGAAGATGGCCACCGGAGAGGGATTGCCCCCTCCGGCAGGGTGCTGGAACGGGTCTAGATTGGCTTTCGGTGGCTATGGAGGCTTCTGGCGGTGGAACTCCCGATCTATTGTGTTCCTCGATAGTTTTAGGGTATGTGGGTATATATGGGTGAAAGAGATACGTCAGGGGAGCCACGAGGGGCCCACGAGGGTGGAGGGCGCGCCCTAGGGGGGTGGGCGCGCCCCCCTGCCTCGTGGCTCCCTAGTTCCTTTCCTAACGTGCACTCCAAGTTTTTCTGGTAGCTTTCCTTCCAAAAATAACTTCTCAGTTGGTTTCATTCCATTTCGACTCCGTTTGATATTTCTTTTCTTCGAAACACTGAAATAGGCAAAAAACAACAATTCTGGGTTGGGCCTCCGGTTAATAGGTTAGTCCCAAAAATAATATAAAAGTGGATAATAAAGCCCAATATTGTCCAAAACAGTAGATAATATAGCATGGAGCAATCAAAAATTATAGATACGTTGGAGACGTATCAAGCATCCCCAAGCTTAATTCCTGCTCGTCCTCGAGTGGGTAAATGATAAAAACAGAATTTTTGATGCGAAGTGCTACTTGGCATAATTTCAATGTAATTCTTCTTAATTGTGGTATGAATATTCAGATCCATTAGATTCAAGACAAAAGTTCATATTGACATAAAAATAATAATACTTCAAGTATACTAACTAAGCAATTATGTCTTCTCAAAATAACATGGCCAAAGAAAGTTATCCCTACAAAATCATATAGTCTGGCTATGCTCCATCTTCACCACACAAAATATTTAAATCATGCACAACCCCGATGACAAGCCAAGCAATTGTTTCATACTTTTGATGTTCTCAAACTTTTTCAATCTTCACACAATACATGAGCGTGAGCCATGGACATAACACTATAGGTGGAATAGAGTGGTGGTTGTGGAGAAGACAAAAAGGGAGAAGATAGTCTCACCTCAAGTAGGCGTATCAACGGGCTATGGAGATTCCCATCAATAGATATCAATGTGAGTGAGTAGGGATTGCCATGCAACGGATGCACTAGAGCTATAAGTATATGAAAGCTCAAAAAGAAACTAAGTGGGTGTGCATCCAACTTGCTTGCTCACGAAGACCTAGGGCATTTGAGGAAGCCCATCATTGGAATATACAAGCCAAGTTATATAATGAAAAATTCCCACTAGTATATGAAAGTGACAACATAGGAGACTCTCTATCATGAAGATCATGGTGCTACTTTGAAGCACAAGTGTGGTAAAAGGATAGTAGCATTGCCCCTTCTCTCTTTTTCTCCCATTTTTTTATTTGTGCCTTCTCTTTTTTGGCCTTTTTTTTATTATTTGGGCTTCTTTTGCCTCTTTTTTTCATCCAGAGTCTCATGCCGACTTGTGGGGGAATCATAGTCTCCATCATCCTTTCCTCACTGGGACAATGCTCTAATAATGATGATCATCACACTTTTATTTCTCTTACAACTCAAGAATTACAACTCGATACTTAGAACAAGATATGACTCTATATGAATGCCTCCGGCGGTGTACCGGGATGTGCAATGATGCATGAGTGACATGAATGAAAGAATTATGAACGGTGGCTTTGCCACAAATACGATGTCAACTACATGATCATGCAAAGCAATATGACAATGATGAAGCGTGTCATAATAAATGGAACGGTGGAAAGTTGCATGGCAATATATCTCGGAATGGCTATGGAAATGCCATAATAGGTAGGTATGGTGGCTGTTTTGAGGAAGGTATATGGTGGGTTTATGGTACCGGCGAAAGTTGCGCGGTACTAGAGAGGCTAGCAATGGTGGAAGGGTGAGAGTGTGTATAATCCATGGACTCAACATTAGTCATAAAGAACTCACATACTTATTGCAAAAATTTATTAGTTATAGAAACAAAGTACTACGCGCATGCTCCTAGGGGGATATATTGGTAGGAAAAGACCATTGCTCATCCCCGACCGCCACTCATAAGGAGGACAATCAATAAATAAATCATGCTCTGACTTCATCACATAACGGTTCACCATACGTGCATGCTATGGGAATCACAAACTTCAACACAAGTATTTCTCAAATTCACAACTACTCAACTAGCATAACTCTAATATTACCATCCTCATATCTCAAAACAATCATCAAGTATCAAACTTCTCATAGTATTCAATGCACTCTATATGAAAGTTTTTACTATTCTTGGATGCCTAGCATATTAGGATTATTTAAGAAAATTACCATGCTATTTAAAACTATCAAAATGATATAAGTGAAGCATGAGAGTTCATCTATTTCTATAATACCACCACCATGCTCTAAAAAGATATAAGTGAAGCACTAGAGCAAACGACAAACTACTCCGAAAGATATAAGTGAAGATCAATGAGTAGTCGAATAATTATGAAACTATGTGAAGACTCTCTAACATTTAAGAATTTCAGATCTTGGTATTTTATTCAAACAGAAAGCAAAACTAAATAAAATAAAATAACGCTCCAAGCAAAACACATATCATGTGCAAAATAAAAATATAGCTCCAAGTAAAGTTACCGATGAACGAAGACGAAAGAGGGGATGCCTTCTGGGGCATCCCCAAGCTTAGGCTCTTGGATATCCTTGAATATTACCTTGGGGTGCCTTGGTCATCCCCAAGCTTACGCTCTTGCCACTCCTTATTCCATAGTCGATCGAATGCTTACCCAAAACTTGAAAACTTCACAACACAAAACTTAACAGAAAACTCGTAAGCTCCGTTAGTATAAGAAAATAAATCACCACTTCAAGGTACTGTAATGAACTCATTATTTATTTATATTGGTGTTAAACCTACTGTATTCCAACTTCTCTGTGGTTTATAAACTCTTTTACTAGCCATAGACTCATCAAAATAAGTAAACAACACATGAAAAACAGAATCTGTCAAAAACAGAACAGTCTGTAGTAATCTGTAACTAACGCAAACTTATGAAACCCCAAAAATTCTAAAATAAATAGCTGGACGTGAGGAATTTATCTATTAATCATATGCAAAAAGAATTAACTAAATAACACTCTCCAGTAAATAATGGCAGCAATTCTCGTGAGCGCTAAAGTTTCTGTTTTTTTACAGCAAGATCAACAAGACTTTCCCCAAGTCTTCCCAACGGTTCTACTTGGCACAAACACTAATTAAACGCATAAAACCACATCTAAATAGAGGCTAGATAAATTATTTATTACTAAAGAGGAGCAAAAAGCAAGGAACAAAAATAAAGTTGGGTTGCCTCCCAACAAGCGCTATCGTTTAACGCCCCTAGCTAGGCATGATGATTCCAATGATGCTCACACAAAAGATAAGAATTGAAACATAAAGAGAGCATCATGAAGAATATGACTAGCACATTTAAGTCTAACCCACTTCCTATGCATAGGGATTTTGTGAGCAAACAACTTATGGAAACAAGAATCAACTTGCATAGGAAGGTAAAACAAGCATAGCTTCAAAACTTTAAGCGCATAGAGAGGAAACTTGATATTATTGTAATTCCTACAAGCATATATTCCCCCTCATAATAATTTTCAGTAGCATCATGAATGAATTCAACAATATAACCAGCACCTAAAGCATTCTGTTCATGATCTACAAGCATAGAAATTTTATTACTCGCCACACAAGCAATATTCTTCTCATGAATAATAGTGTGAGCAAACAAAACAAAATAACTATCATGTGATCGAAAATTAAGATCAAGATGACAAGTTTCATGGTTATCATTATTATTTAAAGCATACGTGTCATCACAATAATCATCATAGATAGCAACTTTGTTGTCATAATCAATTGGAACCTCTTCCGGAATAGTGGATTCATCACAAAATAAAGTCATGACCTCTCCAAATCCACTTTCATCAATATAATCATCATAAATAGGAGGCATGTTTTCATCATAATAAATTTGCTCATCAAAACTTGGGGACAAGAAATATCATCTTCATCAAACATAGCTTCCCCAAGCTTGTGGCTTTGCATATCATTAGCATCATGGACATTCAAGAAATTCATACTAACAACATTGCAATCATGCTCATCATTCAAATATTTAGTGCCAAACATTTTAATGCATTCTTCTTCTAAAACTTTGGCGCAATTTTCCTTTCCATCATACTCACGAAAGATATTAAAAAGATGAAGCGTATGAGGTAGACTCAATTCCATTTTTTTGTAATTTTCTTTTATAAACTAAACTAGTGATAAAACAAGAAACTAAAAGACTCAATTGCAAGATCTAAAGATATACCTTCAAGCACTAACCTCCCCGGCAACGGCGCCACAAAGAGCTTGATGTCTACTACACAACCTTCTTCTTGTAGACGTTGTTGGGCCTCCAAGTGCAGAGGTTTGTAGGACAGTAGCAAATTTCCCTCAAGTGGATGACCTAAGGTTTATCAATCCGTAGGAGGTGTAGGATGAAGATGGTCTGTCTCAAGCAACCCTGCAACCAAATAACAAAGAGTCTCTTGTGTCCCCAACACACCCAATACAATGGTAAATTGTATAGGTGCACTAGTTCGGCGAAGAGATGGTGATACAAGTGGTATATGGATAGTAGATAAAGGTATTTGTAATCTGAAAATATAAAAACAGCAAGGTAACTAATGATAAAAGTGAGCGTAAACGGTATTGCAATGCTAGGAAACAAGGCCTAGGGTTCATACTTTCACTAGTGCAAGTCCTCTCAACAATAATAACATAATTGGATCATATAACTATCCCTCAACATGCAACAAAGAGTCACTCCAAAGTCACTAATAGCGGAGAACGAACGAAGAGATTATGGTAGGGTACGAAACCACCTCAAAGTTATTCTTTCCAATCAATCCATTGGGCTATTCCTATAAGTGTCACAAACAACCCTAGAGTTCGTACTAGAATAACACCTTAAGACACAAATCAACCAAAAACCCTAATGTGACCTAGATACTCCAATGTCACCTCAAGTATCCGTGGGTATGATTATACGATATGCATCACACAATCTTAGATTCATCTATTCAACCAACACATAGAACCTCAAAGAGTGCCCCAAAGTTTCTACCGGAGAATCACGACGAAAATGTGTGCCAACCCCTATGCATAGGTTCATGGGCGGAACGCGCAAGTTGGTCACCAAAACATACATCAAGTGAATCACGTGATATCCCATTGTCACCACAGATACGCACGGCAAGACATACATCAAGTGTTCTCAAATCTTTAAAGACTCAATCCGATAAGATAACTTCAAAGGGGAAACTCAATCCATTACAAGAGAGTAGAGGGGGGAGAAAACATCATAAGATCCAACTATAATAGCAAAGCTCGTGATACATCAAGATCGTACCACCTCAAGAACACGAGAGAGAGAGAGATCAAACACATAGCTACTAGTACATACCCTCAGCCCCGAGGGAGAACTACTCCCTCCTCGTCATGGAGAGCACCAGGATGATGAAGATGGCCACCGGAGAGGGATTGCCCCCTCCGGCAGGGTGCCCGAACGGGTCTAGATTGGCTTTCGGTGGCTACGGAGGCTTTTGGCGGTGGAACTCCCGATCTATTGTGTTCCTCGATAGTTTTAGGGTACGTGGGTATATATGGGTGAAAGAGATACGTTAGGGGAGCCACGAGGGTGGAGGGCGCGCCCTAGGGGGTGGGGGCGCCCCCTGCCTCGTGGCTCCCTCGTTCCTTTCCGTACGTGCACTCCAAGTTTTTCCGGTAGCTTTCCTTCCAAAAATAACTTCTCCAGTTGGTTTCATTCCGTTTCGACTCCGTTTGATATTCCTTTTCTTCGAAACACTGAAATAGGCAAAAAAACATCAATTCTGGGCTGGGCCTTTGGTTAATAGGTTAGTCCCAAAAATAATATAAAAGTGGATAATAAAGCCCAATAGTGTCCAAAACAGTAGATAATATAGCATGGAGCAATCAAAAATTATAGATACGTTGGAGACGTATCAGTCGCCTCATGGTCTACGGCGACTCAGATTTGGTGGTGATTCAAGTGATGAAAGAGTGGGGCGTCAGAAGCCCAGCTATGATTGGCCACTGCAATGCGGTGAGAAAGTTAGAGAAGAAGTTTGAGGGTTTAGAACTCCATCATATACCCCGACTGAAAAGTCAAGCAGCGGATGATTTGGCGAAGATAGGTTCCAAGAGGGAAGCCATTCCCAGTAATGTGTTTTTGGAGAAAGATCCTTTCACTGAAGAGCCCTCGCAACCAAAGAGCACCGCTGATCCGACTGAAGTCGAAGTCCCGGTCATGGTCGACTTGATCATGGAGGTTTTGGTCATCACTCCCGACTGGACAGTGTTGTACATCGCGTACATCCTTAGGAAGGAACTCCCAGAGGACTAAGAAGAGGCCCGACAAATCGTCCGCCGATCCAAAGCTTTTACTGTGATAAGAGGGCAGCTGTTTAGAGAAAGTGTAACTGGAGTCACCCCGAAATGCATAACACTAGAAGAAGGTCGAGTGATTCTCAACGACATCCACTCGGGGACCTGTGGTCACCATGCGTCCTCTCGGACCATTGTGGCCAAAGCATACCAAGAAGGATTTTATTGGCCACGGGCAAATGAGATGGAACAAGAAATAGTCGACAAATGTGAAGGTTGCCAGTTTTATTGCAACATGTCTCACAATCGTGCGTCAGCCCTGAAGACCATTCCACTCGTCTGGCCCTTCGCTGTTTGGGGTTTGGACATGGTTGGACCTCTGAGGACAGGTAGGAGTGGCTTCACTCATGTACTCGTGGCAGTCGACAAGTTCACCAAATGGATTGAAGCCAAACCCATCAAAAGTCTTGAAGCCAGTACTGTGGTCAGTTTCATCAGAGAATTAACATCCAGATATGGTGTTCCGCACAACATCATCACTAACAATGGGTCGAACTTTGATTCTGATGAGTTCAGAGCCTTCTGCGCTTCCCAAGGCACTTGGGTCGACCACGCTTCAGTCGCCCATCCCCAGTCGAATGGACAAGCTGAAAGAGCAAATGGATTGATTCTCAAAGGACTGAAACCCCGATTGATGCGTGATCTCAAGCACGCGGTAGGCGCCTGGGTTGATGAACTTCCGTCAGTACTTTGGGGCTTGAGGACAACTCCTAATCGGTCGACTGGCCGATGATACGTCTCCAACGTATCTATAATTTTTGATTGCTCCATGCTATATTATCTACTGTTTTGGACTATATTGGGCTTTATTTTCCACTTTTATATTATTTTTTCGACTAACCTATTAACCGGAGGCCCAGCCCAGAATTGCTGTTTTTTGCCTATTTCAGTGTTTCGAAGAAACAGAATATCAAACGGAGTCCAAACGGAATAAAATCTTCGGGAACGTGATTTTCTCACCGAACGTGATCTAGGAGACTTGGACCCTGCTCCAAGGAACAAAAGAGGCAGTCACGAGGGTGGCGGCGCCGCCCTCCCTAGGGCGCGCCCCCTGCCTCGTGGGCCCCTCGTTGCTCCTCCGGCGTACTTGTTCCTCCTATATATACACACGTACCCTGAAACGATTAGAGCAGGAGCCAAAAACCTAATTCCACCATCGCAACTTTCTGTATCCATGAGATCCCGTCTTGGAGCCTGTTCCGGAGCTCCGCCGGAAGAGGGCCGTCATCACAGAGGGCTTCTACATCATCATAGCCTCTCCGATGAAGTGTGAGTAGTTTACCTCAGGCCTTCGGGTCCATAGTTAGTAGCTAGATGGCTTCTTCTCTCTCTTTGAATCTCAATACAAAGTTCCCCCCCTCTCTTATGGAGATCTATTCGATATAATCTTCTTTTTGCGGTGTGTTTGTTGAGACCGATGAATTGTGGGTTTATGATCCAAGTATATCTATGAATAATATTTGAATCTTCTCTGAATTCTTTTATGTATGATTGGTTATCTTTGCAAGTCTCTTCGAATTATCCGTTTGGTTTGGCCAACTAGATTGGTAGTTCTTGCCATGGGAGAAGTGCTTAGCTTTGGGTTCGATCTTGCGGTGTCCTTACCCAGTGACAGGAGGGGCAGCAAGGCACGTATTGTATCGTTGCCATAGAGGATAACAAGATGGGGTTTATTTCACATTGCATGAATTTATCTCTCTACATCATGTCATCTTGCTTAAGGCGTTACTCTGTTTTTAACTTAATACTCTAGATGCATGTTGGATAGCGGTCGATGAGTGGAGTAATAGTAGTAGATGCAGAATCGTTTCGATCTACTTGTCACGGACGTGATGCCTATGTACATGATCATGCCTAGATATTCTCATAACTATGCTCAATTCTGTCAATTGCTCAATAGTAATTTGTTCACCCACCATAGAATACTTATGCTCTTGAGAGAAGCCACTAGTGAAACCTATGGCCCCAGGGTCTATTCTCATTATATCAATCTCCATCACTTTAATCTTGCTTTGCTTTTTACTTTGCTTTTACTTTTTACTTTGCATCTTTATACCAAAAATATTATATCTATCAGATCTAACTCTCGTAAGTGACCATGAAGGGATTGACAACCCCTAATCGCGTTGGTTGCGAGTAGCTATTGCTTTGTGCAGGTACGAGGGACTTGAGCGTGGGCTCCTACTGGATTGATACCTTGGTTCTCAAAAACTGAGGGAAATACTTACGCTACTCTGCTGCATCATCCCTTCCTCTTCGGGGAAAACCAGCAAGCTCAAGATGTAGCAAGAAGGATTTCTGGCACCGTTGCCGGGGAGGTTCGCACAAGTGAAGATTTGACTCCTGACAACGAGCCATTTCTGGCGCTGTTGCCAGGGAGTCTACGCAAAAAGTCAACATACCAAGTACCCATCATAATCCCTATCTCTCGCATTACATTATTTTCCATTTGCCTCTCGTTTTCCTCTCCCCCCAATTCACCCTTGCCGTTTTATTCGCTCTCTCTCTCTATCCTCCCTCTCTATTTGCCTCTTTTTTCCCGTTGCTTTTGTTTGCTCGTGTGTTAGATTGCTTGCTTGTCGCGATGGCTCAAGATACTACCAAATTGTGTGACTTCACCAATACCAATAATAATGATTTCCTTAGCACTCCGATTGCTCCTCTTACCGATGCTGAATCTTGTGAAATTAGTACTGCTTTGTTGAATCTTGTTATGAAAGATCAATTCACCGGCCTTCCTAGTGAAGATGCCGCTACTCGTCTGAATAGCTTCATTGATTTATGTGATATGCAAAAGAAAAAAGATGTCAATAATGATGTCATTAAATTGAAGCTATTTCCTTTTTCGCTTAGAAATCATGCTAAAGCTTGGTTTTTGTCTTTGCCTAAGAATAGTATTGATTCATGGAACAAGTGCAAAGATGCTTTTATCTCTAAGTATTTTCCTCCCGCTAAGATCATCTCTCTTAGAAATGATATTATGAACTTTAAACAACTTGATCATGAACATGTTGCACAAGCTTGGGAGAGAATGAAATTAATGATACGTAATTGCCCTACTCGTGGTTTGAATTTGTGGATGATTATACAAAATTTTTATGCCGGATTGAATTTTTCTTCTAGAAATCTTTTAGATTCGGCCGTGGGAGGCACTTTTATGGAAATCACTTTAGGAGATGCTACTAAACTCCTAGATAATATTATGGTTAATTATTCTCAATGGCATACTGAAAGATCTTCTAATAAAAAAGTGCAAGCGATAGAAGAAATCAATGTGTTGAGTGGAAAGATGGATGAACTTATGAAATTATTTGCTACTAAGAGTGTTTCTTCTGATCCTAATGATATGCCTTTGTCTACTTTGATTGAGAATAACAATGAATCTATGGATGTGAATTTTGTTGGTAGGAATAATTTTGGTAACAATGCTTATAGAGGGAATTTTAATCCCAGGCCATATCCCAGTAATCCTTCTAATAATTATGGTAATTCCTACAACAACTCTTATGGAAATTATAATAAGATGCCCTCTAAATTTGAGAATAGTGTTAAAGAGTTCATGAATTCACAAAAGAATTTTAATGCTTTGCTTGAGGAGAAATTGCTTAAAGTTGATGATTTGGCTAGAAACGTTGATAGAATTTCTCTTGAGGTTGATTCTTTAAAGATTAGATATATTCCTCCTAAGCATGATATCAATGAGTCTCTCAAAGCCATGAGAATTTCCATTGATGAGTGCAAAGAAAGAACCGCTAGGATGCGTGCTTCCAAAGATGCCTTTATTAAAGCGTGTTCCTCCAATTCCTATGAAAATCAAGATGAAGATCTAAAAGTTATTGATGTGTCCCCTATTAAATATTTATTTTGCAATATTAATCTTGATTAAACTTAATATGATCTTCCTTTACCTAGAAGGCTTTCTAAAAATTCGGAGTATTTAGATCTTAATGATGAAATTGACGAAAGTGGGATTGAAAGAAATAAAAATCTATATGTTGCTAAACCCACTATATTGGATTTCAAGGAACTTAATTATGAAATTTGCTCTTTAATTGATTGTATTTCCTTGTTTCAATCCGTGCTAAATTCTCCACATGCTTATAGTCAAAATAAAGCCTTCACCGAACATATTGTTGATGCCTTGATGCAATCTTATGAAGAAAAACTTGAGTTGAAAGTTTCTATCCCTAGAAAACTCTATGATGAGTGGGAACCAACTATTAAAATTAAAATTAAAGATCATGAGTTTTATGCTTTGTGTGATTTGGGTGCTAGTGTCTCTACTATTCCCAAGACTTTGTGTGATTTGCTAGATCTCCGTAATTTTGATGATTGCTCTCTGAACTTGTATCTTGTGGATTCCACTATTAAGAAACCTATGGGAAGGATTAATGATGTTCTTATTGTTGCAAATAGGAATTATGTGCCCATAGATTTCATTGTTCTTGATATAGATTGCAATCCTTCTTGCTCTATTATTCTTGGTAGACCTTTCCTTAGAACGGTTGGTGCGATTATTGATATAAAGGAAGGGAATATTAGATTTCAATTTCCATTAAAAAAGGGCATGAAACACTTTCCAAGAAAGAAAATAAAATTATCATATGAAAATATCATGAGAGCCACCTATGGATTGCCTACCAAAGATGGCAATACCTAGATCTATCCTCGCTTTTATGCCTAGCTAGGGGCGTTAAACGATAGCGCTTGTTGGGAGGCAACCCAATTTTATTTTTATTCCTTGCTTTTAGCTCCTGTTTAGTAATAAATAAATTATTTAGCCTCTGTTTTGGTTGTGTTTTTTGTGTTTAATTAGTGTTTGTGCCAAGTAGAACCGTTGGGAAGACTTGGGGAAAGTCTTGTTGAACTTGCTGTAAAAAACAGAAACTTTAGCGCTCACGAGAACTGCTGTAATTTTTATTTGAAGAGTGCTATTTAGTTAATTATTTTTTTCAGATGATTAATAGATAAATTCCTCACGTCCAGCAATTTATTTTAGAATTTTTGGGGTTCCAGATATTGCGCTAGCTACAGATTACTACAGACTATTCTGTTTTTGACAGATTCTGTTTTTCGTGTGTTGATTGCTTATTTTGATGAATCTATGGCTAGTAAAATAGTTTATAATCCATAGAGAAGTTGTAATAAATTAGGTTTAACACCAATATAAATAAAGAATGAGTTCATTACAGTACCTTGAATTGGTATTTTGTTTTCTTTCGCTAACGGAGCTCACGAGTTTTCTATTTTGAGTTTTGTGTTGTGAAGTTTTCAAGTTTTGGGTGAATTCTTTTGATGGATCATGGAACAAGGAGTGGCAAGAGCCTAAGCTTGGGGATGCCCATGGCACCTCCAAGATAATCCAAGGACACCAAAAAGTCAAAGCTTGGGGATGCCTCGGAAGTAGGGGTGGACTAACGAGCAGCTTGGCTCGTTAAGCTCGTACTCGTTAAGCTCGTGCTCGTTAAGGCTCGGCTCGTTAAGCTCGTTAAGATTAACGAGCAGAAAAACCTGCTTGGCTCGGCTGGTTTGAAGCTCGTTAAGCTCGTGAGCACTCGTTAACAAATTATAAGTGTGATGATATACATGACGAATGTGTAGGTGTGGTTTTCAAGATGAAATATGGTGACTACAAAAAGAAATGCAGTAGTTTGTTGCCTCATATATCGATTAGATTGAATAGATGGGCTAAGGTTCTACAAAAGTTTGTCACGAAAGATAAGAATATGTATTGTGTTGTTACTAACGAGCTTAATGAGCTACTCGTGAAACTCATGAGCTCGCTCATTAAGCTCGTTAAGATTAACGAGCTGAAATCAATGATTGGCTCTGTCCATTAAGAAGCGAGCTACGAGTTTAACGAGCCGAACTATCAAGCACTCATTAAGCTCACGAGTTATGAGCTTTTGGTTCAGCCCTACCCGGAAGGCATCCCCTCTTTCGTCCACTTCCATCGATAATTTACTTGGAGCTATATTTTTATTCACCAACATGATATGTGTTTTGCTTGGAGCGTCTTGTATTATTTGTGTCTTTGTGTCTTAGTATGCCGCAATCATCCTTGTTGTACACATCTTTTTAGATAGCCATACATGAATTAAAATTTGATAGAATACTCTATGTGCTTCACTTATATCTTTTGAGCTAAGTAGTTTTGCTCTATGTGCTTCACTTATATCTTTTGAGCTAAGTAGTTTTGCTCTATGTGCTTCACTTATATCTTTTGAGCTAGATAATTTTGCTCTATGTTCTTCACTTATATCTTTTGAGTGTTATAATTTTGCTCTATGTGCTTCACTTAGATCTTTTAGAGCACGGTGGTGGATTCGTTTTAAAGAAACTATTGATCTCTCATGCTTCACTTAAATTATTTTGAGAGTCTCTTAATAGCATGGTAATTTGCTTAATAATAATATGCTTGGTATTTAAGATTTGCGAAACCTTCTTTTGAGTGTGCTGAATACTAAGAAAAGATTGAATCATGATAATTGTTTTGAGATATGGAGGTAATAATGTTAAAGTCACGCTAGTTGAGTAGTTGTGAATTTAAAGAATACTTGTGTTCGAGTTTGTGATTCCTGTAGCATGCACGTATGGTGAACCATTATGTAACGAAGTTGGAGCATGATTTGTTTATTGATTGTCTTCCTTATGAGTGGCGGTCGGGGATGAGCGATGGTCTTTTCCTACCAATCTATCCCCCTAGGAGCATGCGCGTAATACTTTGCTTTGATAACTTTTAGATTTTTGCAATAAGTATATGAGTTCTTTAGGACTAATGTTGAGTCCATGGATTGTACGCACTCTCACCCTTCCACCTTTGCTAGCCTCTCTAATACCGCGCACCTTTCGCCGGTATCATACACCTACCATATACCTTCCTCAAAACAGCCACCATACCTACCTATTATGGCATTTTCATAGCCATTCCGAGATATATTGCCATGCAACTTTCCACCATCTAGTTCATCATGACACACTCCATCATTGTCATATTGCATATCCCGGTACACCGCCGGATGCATTCATATAGAGTCATATTTTGTTCTAAGTATTGAGTTGTAAGAAAAATAAAAGTGTGATGATCATCATTATTAGAGCATTGTCCCAGTGAGGAAAGAATGATGGAGACTATGATTCCCCCATAAGTCGGGATGAGACTCTAGACAAAAAATAAAAAAAATAAAAAGAGGCCAAAGAAGCCCAAATAAAAAGAGGCCATAAAAAAATAGAAAAGGCCCAAACAAAAAAATATATAAAAAAATGATGAGAGAAAAGGAGAGAAGGGACAATGTTACTATCCTTTTACCACACTTGTGCTTCAAAGTAGCACCATGATCTTCATAGTAGAGAGTCTCTCATGTTATCACTTTCATATACTAGTGGGAATTTTTCATTATAGAACTTGGCTTGTATATTCCAATGATGGGCTTCCTCAAATTGCCCTAGGTCTTCATGAGCAAGCAAGTTGGATGAACACCCACTTAGTTTCTTTTTGAGCTTTCATATACTTATAGATCTAGTGCATCCGTGGCATGGCAATCCCTACTCACTCACATTGATATCTATTGATGGGCATCTCCATAGCCCGTTGATACGCCTAGTTGATGTGAGACTATCTTCCCCTCCTTTTTGTCTTCTCCACAACCACCATTCTATTCCACCTATAGTGCTATATCCATGGCTCACGCTCATGTATTGCGTGAAGATTGAAAAAGTTTTGAAAAAGTTAGAGTATGAAACAATTGCTTGGCTTGTCATCGGGGTTGTGCATGATTTAAATACTTTGTGTGGTGAAGATGGAGCATAGCCAGACTATATGATTTTGTAGGGATAACTTTCTTTGGCCATGTTATTTTGAGAAGACATAATTGCCTTGTTAGTATGCTTGAAGTATTATTATTTTATGTCAATATAAACTTTTGTCTTGAATCTTTCTAATCTGAATATTCATACCACAATTAAAAAGATTTGCATTGAAATTATGCCAAGTAGCACTCGGCATCAAAAATTCTCTTTTTATCATTTACCTACTCGAGGACGAGCAAGAATTAAGCTTGGGGATGCCTAATACGTCTCCAACGTATCTATAATTTTTAATTGCTCCATGCTATATTATCTACTATTTTGGACTATATTGGGCTTTATTTTCCACTTTTATATTATTTTTGGGGCTAACCTATTAACCGGAGGCCCATCCCAGAATTGCTGTTTTTTGCCTATTTCAGTGTTTCGAAGAAACGGAATATCAAACGGAGTCCAAACGGAATAAAATCTTCGGGAACGTGATTTTCTCACCGAACGTGATCCAGAAGACTTGGACCCTGCTCCAAGGAACAAAAGAGGCGGTCACGAGGGTGGGGGCGCCCCCCTAGGGTACGCCCCCCTGCCTCGTGGGCCCCTCGTTGCTCCTCCGGCGTACTTCTTCCTCCTATATATACACACGCACCCCCAAAAACCTAATTCCACCACCGCAACTTTCTGTATCCACGAGATCCCATCTTGGGGCCTGTTCCGGAGCTCCGCCGGAAGAGGGACGTCATCACAGAGGGCTTCTACATCATCATAGCCTCTCCGATGAAGTGTGAGTAGTTTACCTCAGACCTTCGGGTCCATAGTTAGTAGCTAGATGGCTTCTTCTCTCTCTTTGAATCTCAATAAAAGTTCTCCCCCTCTCTTGTGGAGATCTATTCGATATAATCTTCTTTTTGCAGTGTGTTTGTTGAGACCGATGAATTGTGGGTTTATGGTCAAGTCTATCTATGAATAATATTTGAATCTTCTCGAATTCTTTTATGTATGATTGGTTATATTTGCAAGTCTCTTCGAATTATCCGTTTGGTTTGGCCAACTAGATTGGTAGTTCTTGCCATGGGAGAAGTGCTTAGCTTTGGGTTCGATCTTGCGGTGTCCTTACCTAGTGACAGGAGGGGCAGCAAGGCACGTATTGTATCGTTGCCATCGAGGATAACAAGATGGGGTTTATTTCATATTGCATGAATTTGTCTCTCTACATCATGTCATCTTGCTTAAGGTGTTACTCTGTTTTTTAACTTAATACTCTAGATGCATGCTGGATAGTGGTCGATGAGTGGAGTAATAGTAGTAGATGCAGAATCGTTTCGATCTACTTGTCACGGACGTGATGCCTATATACATGATCATGCCTAGATATTCTCATAACTATGCTCAATTCTGTCAATTGCTCAACAGTAATTTGTTCACCCACCGTAGAATACTTATGCTCTTGAGAGAAGCCACTAGTGAAACCTATGGCCCCCGGGTCTATTCTCATTATATCAGTCTCCATCACTTTAATCTTGCTTTGCTTTTACTTTTTGCTTTGCATCTTTATACCAAAAATACCAAAAATATTATATCTATCAGATCTCACTCTCGTAAGTGACCGTGAAGGGATTGACAACCCCTAATCGCGTTGGTTGCGAGTAGCTATCGCTTTGTGCAGGTACGAGGGACTTGAGCGTGGGCTCCTACTAGATTGATACCTTGGTTCTCAAAAACTGAGGGAAATACTTACGCTACTCTGCTGCATCGTCCCTTCCTCTTCGGGGAAAACCAACGCAAGCTCAAGACGTAGCAGCCGACTCCTAATCGGTCGACTGGCCGAACTCCATTCTTCCTGGTTTATGGAGTTAAAGCTGTTCTTCTGAGTGATTTGCTTCACAACGCACCCAGAGTCGAGCTTTTTTCAGAAGATGACGCAGAACAGGCTCGACAAGACGCAGTTGATCTCCTGGAAGAGGAAAGAGAGATGGCCCTGATCCGGTCGACCATTTGTCAGCAAGACCTGCGTCGATTCCATGCCAGAAACGTGAGGGGTCGAGCATTTCAAGAAGGAGACTTGGTTCTTCGAGTGGATCAGCAGAAACCACACAAGCTCGCTCCTACTTGGGAAGGCCCCTTCATTATCACCAGAGTGCTCCACAACAGAGCATACCACTTATACAACGTCGAGCATAAGAAAGACGAGACACGCGCTTGGAATGCGGAGCTGCTCCGCCCCTTTTACACTTAAGCATTCAGACTGTTGAGATGTAATAAGAAATACCCTTTAGTTTGATTATCAAAGACACAGTTTTACAGTCTCTTAAATGATTGTTGTTCCTTTTTTATATGTTCTAAATCCCCCAGTGGGTGCCTTAGATGCGAATCCGTTTCGCCTAAGTTTAAAAAATCCTACCGAGTGGTGAGCAAGGCTCTCACTCGGGAGCTTAGCTGCGAATCCGTTTCGCCTAAGTTTAAAAAATCCTACCGAGTGTGAGCAACCCTCACACTCGAGGGCTTAGCTGCAGTACAGTACTCTCCTAAGTTTAAAAAATCCTCCCGAGTGTGAGCAACCCTCACACTCGAGGGCTTAGCTGCAGTCCAGTACTCGCCTAAGTTTAAAAAATCCTACCGAGTGTGAGCAACCCTCACACTCGGGGGCTTAGCTGCAGTCCAGTACTCGCCTAAGTTTGAAAAATCCTACCGAGTGGTGAGCAAGCCTCTCGCTCAGGGGCTTAGCTGCAGTCCAGTACTCACCTAAGTTTGAAAAATCCTACCGAGTGGTGAGCAAACCTCTCACTTGGGGGCTTAGCTGCAGTCCAGTACTCGCCTAAGTTTGAAAAATCCTACCGAGTGGTGAGTAAGCCTCTCACTCGGGGGCTTAGCTGTAGTCCAGTACTCGCCTAAGTTTGAAAAATCCTACAGAGTGGTGAGTAAGCCTCTCACTCGGGGGCTTAGCTGCAGTCCAGTACTCGCCTAAGTTTGAAAATTCCTACCGAGTGGTGAGTAAGCCTCTCACTCGGGGGCTTAGCTGCAGTCCAGTACTCGCCTAAGTTTGAAAAATCCTACCGAATGAGAGCAACCCTCACACTCGGGGGCTTAGCTACAGTCCAGTACTCGCCTAAGTTTAAAAAAATCCTACCGAGTGTGAGCAACCCTCACACTCGGGGGCTTAGCTGCAGTCCAGTACTCGCCTAAGTTTAAAAAATCCTACCGAGTGTGAGCAACCCTCACACTCGGGGGCTTAGCTGCAGTCCAGTACTCGCCTAAGTTTAAAAATCCTACCGAGTGAGAGCAACCCTCACACTCGGAGGCTTAGCTACAGTCCAGTACTCGCCTAAGTTTAAAAAATCCTATTGAGTGAGAGAAACCCTCACACTCGGGGGCTTAGCTGCAGTCCAGTACTCGCCTAAGTTTGAAAAACACCCCTATCCGCAAGGACGACGAGGTGCAGGTCGACTGCAACCCTCTCCTCAGAGCTGCACCACAAGTATAAAGTGTGCTCCATCCCTATCCACAAGGACGGCGAGGTGCAGGTCGACTGCAATCCTCTCCTCGGAGCTGCGCCACAACTACAATGTGCGCTCCATCCCTATCCGCAAGGACGACGAGGTGCAGGTCGACTGCAATCCTCTCCTCGGAGCTGCGTCATAGGTATGATGTGCGCTCCATCCTCATCCGCAAGGACGATGAGGTGTAGGTCGAGTGGGACATCCTCCTCAGAATTGCATCTCAAGTACAAAGAATATTCTGAGTGAAGAACAAGTTTCACTCGAAGGCAAACGCAAGCACATTCAAAAGATAAACCAAGTTCGAATAAATCTTAAAGTTCCAGAACAAAGATAAAAGTACTCGGGCACCAGGCCCGAAGGAGTTTAACGGTTACAAAATCACTCGGCATTCCGAGTCAAATTTAAGGCGAGGTATAAAGTTTTTTCACTCCTCAGGAGGAGGGCTTGCAGGCTCGACGAACTCGTCCAGGTCAATTCTGTCAGCGATTCGAGTGGCAGCAGCAATGAAGGTTTCCATAAAGGATTGTAAGTCATGCTTTTTTGTATTGGCAACCTTGATCGCCGCCAGCTTCTCTTCTCGAGATTCTTTGCAGTGGACCCTAACGAGCGACAGTGCCACGTCAGCACCGCATCGGGCAGAAGACTTCTTCCATTCCTGCACTCGACCAGGAACTTCATTGACTCGAGCCATCAGAGACTCGAGGTCATTTTGAAACGTTGCCTGGGCCAGAGTGATGTATCAATGCGCGACACCGCCACCTTCAGGCGAGCAAGATAGCTTGTAACGCTGGCAACACGAGATTCCAGTCGGAGCACGTTCATGGCAGCCTCATCGCCGTCTGGAAAAAGGATAGGATCCAAGCCTGTCTCGATCTGCCCGGTTTCCTCTTCAAAGTTTTGCTAGAATTCTGCAGATTCAAGGAGTTAATGAGTCGACCGGTTCATGATGACTTGCAAACAATGAATCATCTGGATAAAGAGAAGTACCTTCGAGCATAAGGAAGAGCCTCTTGGCGAGTGCTTTCAGATAAGCTTCCAGGTCGTTTCTCCGGCGAGCATGCTTTCCAATTGCTCGTTCAGGGTCACTTTATCCTTCTTCAGACGAGTCGCCTCTCGGTTGGACTCGGTAAGAGACGTCTTCAGCTTGGTGATTTCCTCCTCTAGCGCACCGACCGAAGCCAGCTTTTTGTCAGCAAGTGCAGTTTTCTCCCGAGCCTCCTTTTGCGTAGCTACAAGATCAAGGTCCTTCTTTGCTAGAGCCAGCCTCATTTTCTCTGCAAGATACACACTCGGGTCAGACAGAAGAACGAAGAGATAACCGAAGTGAAAATAAACAGTCGACGGGTCGTTACCTTCTGTACCAGCCACTTCATCTTTAGCCTTTTTCAAGTTCTGATGGGCCAGCTCCAAGTCAAGGTTGAGTTGCCTCTGTTTTTCCCCGAATTTAGCAAACTTGGAGATAAGCGCACATGATTTCTACAATGAGCAAAAGACATGTCAATGGACAAAATCAAAGATTTTTTACTTCCGAGTGAATAAAACTTTAAGACTACTGCAGAATCAAACATTCTATAGTAGTCTCGGGGACTACACCCAGTGCGTGCACTTAGCGTGCCCCCACTGGTTCAGATTCCACTCGACATGGTCCGCCCAGACCGAGTGGAAGAGTAAAAAAAAGAGAAAGAAATACTCAGATCCAACTGACTGCCAGCAGTCGACTGCGGTCTCGGGGACTACACCCAGTGGGTGCACTTAGCGTGCCCCCATTGGTTCAAATTCCACTCGACATGGTCTGCCCAGACCGAGTGGAAGAGTGAAAACAACAAATATGTCAAAACACCCAGTGGGTGCGCAGATGCGAAGTGCAGGATAACAAGAGATTGCACGGAGAAAAGTCTTCAGGTAGCATATCCTAACATAGCAAGTTCAGTCGGAAGCCAACTTACTTGGAAATTGGCTCGAAGGGTCGCGTTGGCATCGTAAGCAGCCTGACTGTTTTCGTGCACCACCTTCACTCGCTCCATCATTAGGCCAGCTTGGTGAATGGCTTCTGCAGCGGCGTCCGCCTGGCTTTCCGGAACATGATGGGTAGTGAAGAATGGGATTGACGGTCCTTTCGCAACAGCTAGAAGTTCTGAGGCATGAAGCTGGATGGTGGAAGCAAGCACTGGCACATCCGACAATGTGGGGCGTTCACTCGATACTGGATCAACAAAACTAATAAAAGCCCGAGTCACATCTTCGGGCTATTGAACCGCGGCTCTGCCCTGGCACCGATTGGGATGTCTTGCCAGATGATGCCTTTTTGTTCCTCCTGGCCCTCAGCGGCACATCCTCGTCGTCATCTAGAAGCTCAATGACATTGGGAGGAGCTGCAAAAAGATCAGTCGACTCCAGATTAATCGTCAGAATTTAATCGACCGAGCAACTGAAGACAGGATTATGAGAAGTTGTACCCGGGTTGGAGGTGACTGCGTCTTCCATTTCTTCATCTTCATACTTGTGGGTGGAAGTCCCGGAGGTAGCAGCACTGCAAATTTCAAGATTCAGTCGGTCAAGCCTATCACGATGGTCGACCAAAATTTGACTCATACTAAACCAAGGAATCAGGTCTGATTATTACCCAGAAACAGTAGGAATGACCACTTTGATCTTGGGCAAAGCCTTCGGCGGTTTTGATGATGCAGCTTTCAGTTGTTTTGGCGCCTTATCAGTCGGCACTGGAGACAGTGCAGCTTTCGGTTGCTCTGGTGCCCTCTCAGTCGGCACTGGAGAAGACGTCCGAGGAAGCTTCGATGACTGTCTAGTCGGTGTGGTCGCTTTGTCGTGGATGCTTGCCGGGTCGTGAGCGTACTTGGATCGTTTTCCCTATGGGGAGGTGAGTCGACCTCTTCTTCATCATCGGGTCGTCACTCTCCTCATCCTCCTCTTCATCAGAGCGCCACTCGCCGCTCTCGCCTCCGCTCGCCCCCCCCTCCGGATCCTGCTCCTGCTCCCCGTTGGGCATCGAGTACATCTCAATAAGGGCCTGAAAGATAACAAGCAAAGAAAAAATCAGTCGGCTGTCAACAAGCAATTACATGATGAATCAAGAGAACACTCAGCAATTTAGATTCAGACCTTGTCTGGTTGGCGCGAGTTGTCGAGTGGAGGGACTCTCCTGGACCCCCTGAGGTTATCCTTGTTGCCAGTGATGCTTTTCAGCCACTTCTCCACCGTGTCCTCGTCGACCTCTTCTGGGTGGATCCGAGTGGAATCCTCAACACCCGAGTACATCCACATCGGATGGTCACGGGCTTGAAGCCGTTGGATGCGTCATTTAAGGAAGACCTCCAACGGATCCATATCGGTCACGCCATCACGGACGAGTTGGACCACCCGCTCGACCAACACCTTCACCTGCGCTTTCTCCTCTGGGATCACTTTCAAGGCGGAGGGCTTCTCGACCCGAGCCATGGAGAAGGGAGGAAGTCCGGTCGACTGACCTGGAGTCGGCTGGTCTTTGCAATAAAACCAGGTCGACTGCCATCCTCGGACTGACTCAGGAAGGATCATGGCTGGGAAAGTGCTTTTACCTCTCATTTGAATCCCAAGACCCCCGCACATCTGGATCACGTGCGTCCTCTCATCACTCGGGTTGGCCTTCTTGACCGACTGGGAATGACACGTGAAAATGTGCTTGAAAAGGCCCCAGTGTGGCCTACAACCTAAGAAGTTCTCGCACATGGACACGTAGGCAGCGAGGCATACGATGGTGTTGGGAGAAAAGTGGTGGAGTTGTGCTCCAAAGAAGTTCAAGAAGCCTCGGAAAAAAGGATGGGGAGGCAAAGAAAATCCGCGGTCCACATGGGTGGCGAGGAGAACGCACTCACCCTCCCGCGGATGCGGTTTGGTCTCGCCCTCCGAGAACCACGTCGATTCATGGGGAATCAGTCCCCCCTCGACTAGATCGTCGATGTCGTCCTGACTAATTGTCAACTGAATCCAGTCGCCCTGGATCCAGCTGTGCGGCAGGCCGGACCTCGACGAAGATCCGCCCCGGCTGGACTTCTTCCCCTTTGCCTTCGTCGTCGCCTTCTTCGCGCGCTCCAGAGCCACCGTCTTCTCCTTCCCCATGGCAGCGGGCCCGAACAGAGCAGCGGCACCGGGAGCAGAGGTGGATGTGGCGGAGAAAGCGGAGGAGAAAGAAGAAGAATGAGAACGCACTGTGCAGAAAAGCCCCAATCTGGCACCTTATATGAGGCCACTTCCGAGTGGCTGACCTATGGGTCCGGATGATCCTATCAAATCCCGCAATAGTCGCACGCGAGATACGTGGCAAAAAAGGTGGCGCGGTGATCGAGGCGGCCTTGCCTAATCCCTTCCGATTACTGTGGCTTCCTCCACCCCGCGCGCTTCCCTAAAATTCGAATCCCACAACATCCGCGAGCAGCATGGCAACCTGTCAGACGAAAGATTTTCCCCATATCAGTACTCAAAGCATCGCAGTAAAAGTTCACTCGGCAGAACCAAGAATGGATCAAGGCGACTGAAAAAGAAGTTGAAGTCATCATGATTGCCCATTTGGTCCCAATAAGACGCTTCTGAAGAGCGAAAATTGAATCGGAGGTGTTCTCAACTCCTTCTCCACTCAAACCCTGAACCATTCAGGGGCTAATGATGAAGCTGTGTGTCTAGGATAGGGTCATAGGCCTGACCTAGACACCCTCCCCTAGGACACCATCTTAAAACCAGAAGCATTGAAGGGATAGCATCATCCACTCGACCACAAGTCATTCCACTCGGAAGTTTCAAGGTCACTCGACCACAACAATTATCACTCGACATACAGAAGACCTAAAGTCACTCTGCACGACAACAGTCGGACATTTACTTCATAGACTTAATAGGCATTTATGTCACTTAATTATTAGCGTTACCAGTAACACCCCTCTTAATGTACCTTAAACCCCTTGTAACATGGGCTGGCTAGGGTCCTAGCGCACTCTATATAAGCCACCCCCTCCACTGGCACAAGGGTTCGCACCCCCTGTAAACACACACATACATAATCCAGTCGACCGCCTCCGGGCACCGAGCCGTAGGGCTGTTACTTCCTCCGTGAAGGTCCTGAACTCGTAAAACTCGTGTGTACAACTTCGCCATAGTTAGGATCTTGCCTCCTCATACCTACCCCCATCCTACTGTCAGTCTTAGATCCACGACACCAGTCTCGCGTAAGCGTACACATAATGTCGGTCTGGTCCGCTTCATCTAACAATACCGCTGAATCAAGAATCAACTAGTGACGGCAAGCAATATGTATATACCCACGCCCATAACTCCTTTTGTGTTCTACTCGTGCATATAACTGTTGGAAATATGCCCTAGAGGCAATAATAAAATGATTATTATATTTCCTTGTTCATGATAATTGTCTATTATTCATGCTATAATTGTATTATCCGGAAATCGTGATACATGTGTGAATACATAGATCAACAGATAGTCATGGTTTCCTGGCTATGGACATGGGGATGTCATTGATAACGGGATCACATCATTAGGAGAATGATGTGATGGACAAGACCCAATCCTAAGCTTAGCTCAAAGACCGTGTAGTTCGTTTGTTGTAGCTTTTCTGAATGTCAAGTATCATTTCCTTAGACCATGAGATTGTGCTACTCCCGGATACCGTAGGAGTGCTTTGGGTGTGCCAAACGTCACAACATAACTGGGTGACTATAAAGGTACATTACAGGTGTCTCCGAAAGTGTCTGTTGGGTTGGCACGAATCGAGACTGGGATTTGTCACTCCGTATGACGGAGAGGTATCTCTGGGCCCACTCGGTAATGCATCATCATAATGAGCTCAATGTGATTAAGTGGTTGATCACGGGATCATGCATTATGGTACGAGTAAAGTGACTTGCCGGTAACGAGACTGAACAAGGTATTGGGATACCGACGATCAAGTCTTGGGCAAGTAACGTACCGATTGACAAAGGGAATTGTATACGGGGTTGCATGAATCCTCGACATCGTGGTTCATCCGATGAGATCATCGAGGAGCATGTGGGAGCCAACATGGGTATCCAGATCCCGCTATTGGTTATTGGCCGGAGAGCCGTCTCGGTCATGTCTACGTGTCTCCCGAACCCGTAGGGTCTACACACTTAAGGTTCGGTGACGCTAGGGTTGTAGAGATATGAGTATGCAGTAATCCGAAAGTTGTTCGGAGTCCCGGATGAGATCCTGGACGTCACAAGGAGTTCCAGAATGGTCCGGAGGTGAAGAATTATATATAGGAAGTGTAGTTTCGGCCATCGGGAAAGATTCGGGGTCACCGGTATTGTACCGGGACCACAGGATGGGTCCCGGGGGTCCACCGGGTGGGGCCACCCATCCCGGAGGGCCCCATGGGCTGAAGTGGGGAGGGGAACCAGCCCATAGTGGGCTGGTGCGCCCCCCCTTGGGCCCCCTGCGCCTAGGGTTGGAAACCCTAGGGTGGGGGCGCCTCCACTTGCCTTGGGGGGCACTCCACCCCCCTTGGCCGCCGCCCCCTTGGGAGATCCCATCTCCAGGGACGGCGCCCCCCCAGGGGGCCTATATAAAGGGGGGAGGGAGGGCATCCGCACCTCAAGTCTTGGCGCCTCCCTCTCCCCTGCTACACCTCTCCCTCTCGCAGAAGCTCGGCAAAGCCCTGCTGCGATCACTGCTGCATCCACCACCACGCCGTCGTGCTGCTAGATCTTCATCAACCTCTCCTTCCCCCTTGCTGGATCAAGAAGGAGGAGACGTCATCCGCTCCGTACGTGTGTTGAACGCGGAGGTGCCGTCCGTTCGGCACTTGGTCATCGGTGATTTGGATCACGGCGAGTACGACTCCATCATCCCCGTTCTCTGAACGCTTCCGCTCGTGATCTACAAGGGTATGTAGATGCACTCCTCTCTCCCTCGTTGCTAGATGACTCCATAGATTGATCTTGGTGATGCGTAGAAAATTTTAAATTCTGCTACGATCCCCAACTATAACATCTACGCATAGACCTGGCTCGGATGCCACTGTTGGGGAAAGCAGTAATTTCAAAAAGGGACAAATGCATTTTTGCCCCTAGTTGGAACATACCCACGGGTTTTGCCCTTACTTTTTGACTCTGCTCAGTTTTGCCCTTAGATTTTTCTCCGAGGTCACCCGAATGCCCTTTGACCGTTTGACCAATACTTTGAAAATTCATAACAAATTGATATGAACTCAGAAAAATGTAAATAAGATATCAAAATGTTCAGATAAACATTACCTTTATGTATATGTCATTTGCATTTAGGACAAAAGTACTGTTTAAACTACCAAAGGTTATTAATGTTTTTAACATTATTAAAAACAAAAAGGTATAAACAATACTTTTTCAAGAATAAAAATTACATGCAAATGTAGGTGACATTTTCTGAACATCCTGATATCTTGTTTGCATTTTTCTGATTTCATATCAACTTGTTATGAAGTTTCAAAATAATAGTCAAAGTCGTTTGAAACTTCATAACAAGTTGATATGAACTCAAAGAAATGCAAAAAAAAAAAGATATCAGGATGTTCAGAAAACATCACCTACATTTGCATGTAATTTTTATTGTTAAAAAAAGTATTTTTATACCTTTTTATTTTTAATAATGTTAATAACATTAATAACCTCGGGTAGTTTAAATGATACATTTGTCCTTAATGCAAATGAGATGCACATAAAGGTAATGTTCTTCTGAACATTTCGATATCTTATTTGCATTTTTTCCGAGTTCATATGAATTTGCTATGAATTTTCAAAGTACTGGTCAAATGGTCAAAGGGCATTCGTGCGACCTCGGGGGCAAATCTAAGGGCAAAATTGAGCAGAGTCGAAAAGTAAGGGCAAAACCCGTGGGTAGGTTCCAACTAGGGGCAAAAATGCAATTTTCCCGTTCAAAAATATTCCTACGCACACGCAAGATCTATCATGGTGATGCATAGCAACGAGAGGGGAAGAGTGTTGTCCACGTACCCTCGTAGACCGTAAGCGGAAGCGTTATGACAACGTGGTTGATATAGTCGAACGTCTTCACGATCCGACCGATCCTAGCACCGAAGATACGACACCTTCGCGATTTGCACACGTTTAGCTCGGTGACGTCCCGCGAACTCTAGATCCAGCTGCGTGTCGAGGGAGAGTTTCGTCAGCACAACGGCGTGATGACGGTGATGATGAAGCTACCGGCGCAGGGCTTCGCCTAAGCACTGCAACGATATGATCGAGGTGGATTATGGTAGAGGGGGGCACCGCACACGGCTAAACAATGTCAACTTGTGTGTTCTAGGGTGCCCCCTGCCCCCGTATATAAAGGAGCAAGCGGGAGGCCGGACGACCCTTGGGGCGCCCATGGAGGGGAGGAATCCTCCTCCTAGTAGGAGTAGGATTCATCCTTTCCTCGTCCTACTAGTAGGGGGAAGGAAGGAGTGGGAGAGGGGAAGGAAAAGGGGGGGCGCCCCCCCATCCTAGTCCAATTCGGACTCAAGCGGGAGGGAGCGCGCGGCCTGCCCTGGCCGCCCCTCTCTCTCTCTCCACTAAGGCCCATCTAGGCCCATTAGTCCCCCCCCGGGGGGGGGGTTCCGGTAACCCTCCCGCACTCCGGTTTTATCCGAAACCACCCGGAACACTTCCGGTGTCCGAATATAGCCATACAATATATCAATCTTTATCTCTTGGCCATTTCGAGACTCCTCGTCATGTCCGTGATCACATCCAGGACTCCTAACCATCTTTGGTACATCAAAACACATAAATTCATAATACCGATCATCACCGAACGTTAAGCGTGCGGACCCTACGGGTTCGAGAACTACGTAGACATGACCGAGACTCATCTCCGGTCAATAACCAATAGCGGAACCTGGATTCTCATATTGGTTCCTACATATTCTACGAAGATCTTTATCGGTCAAACCGCATAACAACATACGTTGTTCCCTTTGTCATTGGTATGTTACTTGCCCGAGATTCTATCGTCGGTATCTTAATACCTAGTTCAATCTTGTTACCGGCAAGTCTCTTTACTCGTTCCGTAATGCAACATCCCGCAACTAACTCATTAGTCACATTGCTCGCAAGGCTTATAGTGATGTGCATTACCGAGAGGCCCAGAGATACCTCTCCGATACACGGAGTGACAAATCCTAATCTCGATCTATGCCAACTCAACAAACACCATTGGAGACACCTGCAGAGCATCTTTATAGTCACCCAGTTACGTTGTGACGTTTGATAGCACACTAAGTGTTTCTCCGGTATTCGGGAGTTGCATAATCTCATAGTCATAGGAACATGTATAAGTTATGGAGAAAGCAATTGCAGTAAACTAAACGATCAAAGTGCTAAGCTAACGGATAGGTCTTGTCCATCATATCATTCTATAATGATGTGATCCCGTTCATCAAATGACAACACTTGTCCATGGCTAGGAAACTTAACCATCTTTAACTAACGAGCTAGTCAAGTAGAGGCATACTAGGGACACTCTGTTTGTCTATGTATTCACACATGTACTAAGTTTTCAGTTAATACAATTCTAGCATGAATAATATACATTTATCATGATATAAGGAAATATACATAACAACTTTATTATTGCCTCTAGGGCATATTTCCTTCAAACTTTTCTTTTCGTTAATCGGGATTATTAATACACAACAAGCTTGCAATGAATGGATGGGAAGAAAGTGGTTGAGTGTCATTATGACTACATTCATGTAAGTATTAAAAAAATGTTAGTACGAGAAAACATCATTAATTTTTACCTCGATTACTGTTGGTGGCCTTGTATTGATGCAAAATGTATTTTTGATAGTGGGAATGGAGGGAGTATTTTTCTTATTGATATTATATTCCACACAACCAACATGTTTCACGTGGTGAGTCAAAACGTGCTATTTTTTCATTAAAAAGTACTCCCTCTGATCCATATTATTTGACGTTGTTTAGAACAACTTTTACAAAGTTATACTAAAGCAGTGTTAATTAATATGAAAATGACTTCAATACAAATTTATACTAAAGCAACGTCAATTAATATGGATATGAGGGGGTACATGAAATGACTTCACTACAAAATTATACCGAAGCAACTTAGTTAATATGGTTCGGAGAGAGTATATGAAATGACTTCAGTTGTGACAAGGCTGCTTTCTTACCCAGCTTCATCTATGTTCTGAATTTTATGAAACACGATAATGATATTATTGCTTAAACGGCACACGCTTGCTGCTGATACAATTGGGGCACCAGTTTACGCAAACCCTTCGTTTCAACAGCAGCAAAGCACATTCTGGTTTATGTAGTGCTTTCTCCCTATATATGCTGCAGCTTGTGACCTCTGCATTCTGGTAGTGACATGAGTTCCATCTCTTCCCCAGATGCAATCCTGGAATGGCATTACAAGATGGTGTTATGGCTACAACAGAACGGTAACAACATACTATAAGTGCTCATCTTGAAGTATGGATACCATCTTGGGCTAGTACGAATCTTGGTAGGAGTCCGGCCGGTTGGTGACATGATCATCTCTCCTCCGAGTTTCCCAAAATCATACAACACTTGCTTGAAGTACCTGGAGATGATCTCCTTCAGGTGTTATGTACAAACCTGAACCTCTGGTTATGAACAACAACATGGAGGAACATGACTACTTTCTCTTCCATAGTGGTGTGGATGCTATCTTCTAGCACCCCCCTGCTTCTGAACATCTCCACAAGCCTAGTGAAAGGTCCTCTTTTGATTTGAAGCATCCACAAAGCCTTTGTGTCGTTGCAGTTGTAGATGTAGTTCAGATTCGCTACCCTCTCTTGATCCTGGATTAACATCGGATCATACCGGATGAAAGGTTTGTCATCCGACAAACAACTCTCGCTTATGGACCAACATGATCCATGCTTGAAACACAACTATCAGCGCTGATGCCTGGACTAGAAGCTTCGTCCGTTGATCCACAACCTAAGCGACATACATTGATGCGATCAACAATGGCGCGATCGACAAATCAAATAAAACATGTCTTTATAACCGTAAGTAAAAAAAAACACAATCGAGATACCTTGTTGATTGCATCTAATCATGTCACATGTGATAGACTTTAGAACTACTATGTATCCTCAGAATGGTACCAGAGTAGCATTGCCCTGGTGGACCCTTATGATACCATGTATACATAGGTTATCTCACCAACCAACTTTTGGATTTTTGGAAGTAACCATATATATCATCTGGCTTAAATGAGTATGTATTGAATCGATATTTGTAGTTGTTTGTTCAGAATCATATCAACCTTGCCTGAATCTTGTATTCAGATTGAACGGTTTTTCGCAATGACTTATACATACATAATTATCTCCCAGCCTCTTGACAAATAACAAAACAATACTTTTCTTATGGCCATGATATTCCGCAGAACCAACATATTTCATGTGATGAGCCAAAACATACTATTTTTTTCATTAAAAGAGAAATCCCTCTGATCCATATTAATTGACATTGTTTTAGACAACTTTTACAAAGTTGTAATAAAGCGACGCCAATTGATATGAATATGAATTAATATGAAAATGACTTCGGTACAAAGTTATACTAAAGAAACGTCAATTAATATGGATATGAGGGAGTATACGAACCGACTTCACTACAAAGTTGTACTAAAGCAACGTGAGTTAATATGGTTCAGAGAGAGATGAAATGATTTCAGTTGTAACAAGGCTGCTTTCTTCCCCAGTTTCATCTCTATTCTTAATTTTACGAAACACGACAACGATATTATTGCTTAAACGACACACGCTTGCTGCTGATACAATCCAGGCACCAATTTACGTAAATCCTTCATTTCAAGTCAAGTAAGAACTAAGCATTTGTGTAGAAATCACAGCTCACGAACTGAAGTTGAAATGACATAGCAGAACCATACACACAGGCTGCGATAGCTTTGATGCTACAGAGATAAAGCCGGTCCCCGAAAATAATTCTCCATTCAATGTGTAGGATCCGTCAGCTGAGAGTGGCCGAGGACATTGCCCGGTTGGTTGCTTGTCTCCTGGCCCTGGCGTCCTAGTGCACCCTCGCTTGCAAGCAAGGCCCGCAATGATGGCGCGTCCCCCGTGATCTTGACCGAGCTTTGCTACACCTAATCATTCGTTAAGACGGCACGTTGATTGCCCATGCAACGCGGGACGGCGCGTGCACCGCGGGCCACGTAGTGCTTGGCGCAAAGTCATCGTCATATCCACTATGCTAGTGCTGGTACGATGATGTGCTGATAATGGATGGAGCAAGTGAGTTTTCTCTCTTTTGTTCGGTTGCCTATTTAAAGACGTCCTATTTAAAAGAAAAGGCTAAAGGCCTACTACTAGAATGGAATGAGGATGCGGAAAAGGGCTCGGAGCAGTACCGAGATTCGTCTGAGAACGAGTTGGTCATGTCGCCAAACGTTTTGGCTAGGCTAGAAAGCATGGCTAGCTAGCTAGGAACGTTGCTGCACGTACGATCACCCATCATCCCGACGAAATGCGTGGACCACCACACAATATCATCCAGAGTGCGTCGACGTCTCGACGATCCACTTCTGGGTGCAACGAACCAGGGCGCTATTCACCAAAATTCTTCCTCCATGCCGTGGTAGCAGTGATGCCCGGAAAGTAACGAGCTCACCAAGACGGGGGAACAAGCAGCAGAGCCCCACCTGGCCTTTTCCTTTCCCGGCGACGGTTCGCTCGCGTGCCCGGGGTCTGGGCGAGATCTGGAACCAGAAGAAGAAAGAAAGGAGACCGCCCCACACGCGGCTTGCAGTTGCAGGTGGATCACGCCAGGGCATCATGATCGTGGTAACCCGCACTGGGAGTGGGATGTTGGCGCCCGTCGCAGCAACCGCCAGGAGATCCGCGCTCCTGTGTTTCCCCGCCGCGGTGCACCCAACCGAAACCCCGCAGCCTCTGCCCCCAGCCGCACCACCGCCCTTCATCATCATGCAAAGGCAAAGCCCAAAGCCCAAGCCCAAAGGAGGATGGCGCAGAATTACCATGAGGAACAGCACATTTCTTTTTTACGTTTTCTTCTTTTTACTCAAAGCAAAGCAAAGCAGGCGCACCACAAAAACAAAGCGGGTCACCACCGGCCGTAGTAATCAGTCACGGTCTCCAACCTCGTTTAACCGCCTCTGACTGAAACAGCGTGCGGCGTGCGTGCGCCTGCTGTTAGCTGTCACGCTGCATGTCTGCCGCGCGCGGCGGTGCTCGTCCATCTCGCTGCCCCCGGGCCCCACGACCGTGTGCCGCTACACGGGCCCAGCCCGCAGTGACAGCCGCCAGGCGTGTTCCATACACCTAGGATCGGCTTTCGCATCCGAGTACACAGTACCATGATCTGTGTCCTCTGTAGGCCACGTTCTGTTTAGCTATGGGCGGTACAGTAACTAATTCCGCTGTCACCATGAGAGGGCAGGATCGACAACCCCGTGCCGTGCTGTGGGTGGGGCCCGCGGTACTGTGACTGACAGGAATTTCACGTTACTTTTTTTTAGCATCAGTACAGACACAAGCGCTCATATACACGCGCATATACTCACCCATATGAACGTACACACGCACACCCTATCCCTATGAGCACCTCCGAGAGACTGAGCCGACATATCATCTTGAGATTTACGAAGTCACCGTAGGCGCCTCGTCGTCAACGGGAATATCTCCTCCCACTGAAAGCGCATCGCTGAAAATCCTGAAATAAATTCAGAAATAATGCGAGCATCAGCATTTGAACCCTGATGGGTTGAAGATATCACTGTTCACTTAACCAACTCAATCATAGGAATTTCATGTTACTGCAGGGATGGGATATTTGGGGGTCGTCCTGCCGCCCCTACGTTTGGTGGCCATAAAAGCCCAGATAAGCTTCCGGATAACTAACGAGGAACTCGCGACTTTGCAGTGTGATCAAGTCCTCCCATCGATCTGTTTCCTTTTCGCGTTGCAGGTAAAACCGTACGTACGTACGCAGTACTTGCGATCTCGCCCTGTAAATGTTGGACTTGTGATGTGACGAAGAAGGCGTCCTTGGATGGCCATAGAATTTCGTTGCAAACGACCGGCGCTCGTGCCTCGATTAATATCGCCGCCGGACGGACGGGCCACAGGACATTCTCTGTCAAATAAACTCAGGATCAAGTACTCGCACCTACTAGTATTTTTTTTCTCTCTCTTCTAGTAGCACAGTTTTCTCTTAGCAATTGAACAGTTCCTAGTTTTCTTAAAAATCGTACTAGTATACACGACGGCTCAAACAATTCACGGGCACTTTTACTTATCTTGGGTCCAAATACTTGCACAGGGCTCGTGCAGCCCCACATTGTCCCGGTTGAAGCGTATTTGTCCCTTTTTACTCGAGTGCGGTTCGTCGAAATCGTTGCTTTCAGTAAAGAAAACGAATCTTCATGGATCTCGACGCAAATGAGTGAGCTGAGGCGACGATCGACAACAAACCTTAAGGCCTAGCCACTTATTATTATTGTTATCCATAGACTACACCAGTAAGCGCACCCACCTAGGTTCATGGAAACGCGAGAGCCCGATAGAAAATGTATCCGCTTATTGTAATGCACGACCTCCTATTGACCATAACGCAATCAATTTTTTTATGATAAAAGAATGCTGCCTTGATTCTTTCCATGGAACATACAATACTACACAAATACCACAACTAAATGCTTCAATAAAAAACCTGGAGTATAAACAAAGAAGGCCGGCCAAATGGAAGCTACTTATCCATTTATTGATTTCTTGCATTTTAATGAACACGAACAAAATCGGAAACAATTAAATGGGGACTTCTTTATCATAGTATTTGTATTTTAATGAGAACACAAAAGAAGTCGTCAACACAGGAATGGAAACAAGCAGTCAGACCTGTGTTGGTGGTGCGAGACCACTAATCTGCAGGGGCAGTTGGGTAACTTCGCCACCCCGAACTGAAGTCGTGGAGCGGAGGGCGCAGCCGCCCGCATCCAACGGTCCAAACCGGAGCCTCCAATCCACAGACAGCTCACGCGCACCCCGCCCCTCCGTCCCCGCAGTATCCACGAGAGTGCCACCGTCCGGCCGGCGCAGTCCGGCGCTGCCCGCAGGGGCACATCAGTAATTCGCTTTTCTCCGCTCTAAATATTTTCGCCGGCGGCCTAAGTAACGGATCAAGAGCAAAGGGGAAAAAGACACGAGAGGCATGGTAGAGGCAGGGGACGGAGGTTTGAAATTGTGAGGGAGAAGCGAAACAAAAGCCCCGAGGGGAGCGGGGGGAGAGAGGGAGATAGCGAGAGAGCGGAGTAATTGCGTTTTTTGTTGGGGTTTTCCTCCTGATTCGGGAGTGGGAGGAGAGTGGGGGGAGAAATCATCCTGTCTCTCCGGTGCTGCTCGCTTTTGATGCGTTTCTTGGCCGATTTCTGCTGCCGCTGCCGCTGCTAGTGCCTTGATTCGGAGCAGGCTTTGCTTTGGTTTCGGGTTTTTTCGCCTTTCCTTTCGCCAGAGGTCGCCGGCTTTTGCCGCTGCCCAGGCTTCTTGGCCGCGTCGTCCCCTCCTCCCTTGAAAAATCGCGGGGAGTCTGGGTTCTTTTCCACCCCCCGTCCCTCGGTGCGGCACCGCCAAAATCTGTCCTTGGCGCCTGAGATTGGCGCTGTTTTCGGGGCAGGGAGCGTGAGATTTCGAGAGTTTTCTTGGGGGGATTTCGAGGTCCGTCTCCTGGTGCCTGGTCGCGTAATTCGGGGTTTGGGTGGGTGTCGCTTTCGGGCCCTTCCCGAGCCAGGGGGGTTCATGCGCCTGGAGTTGGCGCTGATTTGATGAGAAATGGAGAAGTCCCTGGCCTCCACGGCGCTCTGCTGTAAGATTTGGCGTATTGCCGTGTGAGCCCTTGCGTGCGCTCACTGGTTTGGTCCGGTGGCCTGTTGATTTCTCGGCGGTGATGCTCTCTGCAGCCGCCGTGATGGCGCCAGTCCCGGCCGCTCCCAAGAGCTCCCTCGAGGCCTTGCTCGAGACCATAAAGAAGCGCGACGAGCGGCCCAAGGATGAGCCGCCGGCATTGCCGGCCCGCCCGACGTGCCGTGGCCGGCTGCCCAGGGCAAGACGGTCGCCGACGCCTCCTAGGGTTCATCTTGAGGATGGAGTGGCAGAGGGTGCTGCAGCGGATACTGACGAGAAGCCGGAAGCTGTAGCGGATACTGACAAGAAGCCGGAAGCTGTGAATGAGAATAAGCCAGAGATGGAGAAGGAGAATACGCCAGAGGTCAAGAAGGAGATTGGTGGGCAGGAGGCCAAGGAGGGGAAGGCTGTAAATGGTCGCATCTTTGGGGCCAAGAGAAAGCTATGCAGTGTGGAACCAGTGGACGAGTCTCCATATGTTGAGAATCTCCACGAGGAGAGGAAGGATGCAACGGCCTGTAAGGAGCCCCCCTCTCCTTATTTTTCCTCAGCAAGAGCAAAGAGAAATGGGAAGCCAGTGTTTACTGATTCCATGGACTATGTCCTCCAGAAGGTGAGAGTCTCGTTCATTGTGAAATTCATGAGATTTATCCTATTATCATGTGAACAAGGTAACAGACAATTTGTTTCAACAAGTTCACTTTGTCTCTATAGCATAGACTTAGGCTGAATACTTACTCTGATATGATGGCAAAACACGCTCAGTATTCAACACCAAGAAATGTAAATCAAATTACCACTCGCATATGTTTATTTGTATGCTGAATTTATAGACATATTTACTCACAACTCCCTACTGTATCTACAAAAGAATTTATTGTTTTTTCTATAAGTATCCAGAACTTCTTATCCTGCACCATTTAGAACTAGATGAAGCCAGTGTTTTTTAATGCTCGTTCACGGTCAGGAAAGCATATTTCATACTTGCTTTGGCCTGTGTGTCAAGTAACTTGGCATATTGCTGTGATCCTCACACTATGGATATGACAAACGTAACAATTTTGCATGTGCTTGGAATTAGTTCTGATATTAACCCTTTCCTTTGATGATTTGAGTCTGATGTTATGGTAGAAAAAATGAGGCAAAGTAATAATATTTTAATTGTTTTTCAGAAGCTACGGGTTTGGTGTTCTGCATCAGATGAGAAGTGGGAACTTGGACAGATTCAATCAATTTCTGGAGATGACGTTGAAATACACCTTGTTAATGGAGAAGTGAGTCTCATGTTGCTGTGATGGTATAGCTATTTGGGTAAACTTTGGTAACATTGTTACTTATATTTTGTTTGCGCAGGTTTTGACGCTGCCATCAGAAAGACTTTTGCCTGCCAACCCTGATATTCTAGATGGAGTGGATGATTTGATCCAGATGAGCTACTTAAATGAACCTTCCGTCCTTTACAATCTGCAATACCGATACTCTCGTGATCATATCTACGTACGCACTATCCACCAAGCTCTAGATTGTTCATGGTCGAGTCAATGTCTCTTCATTTGTGTTCTCTTATCCTTGCAGACAAAAGCAGGACCTGTTCTGATTGCTATCAACCCACTAAAAGAGGTTCCACTCTATGGGAAAGATCTCATCAGAAAATACAGACAGAAGCTCACAAATGATCCACATGTGTATGCAATTGCTGATATAGCTTTTAATGAAATGCTAAGAGGTAGGTGTTTAAAAGGAGTAGGCAGTTTTATAGGATTGTTTTGCAAGATTTATCTTCTAATGCAAATTATGATAACTTGCAGATGGCATAAACCAATCTATAATAATAAGGTCAGAATGATCTACTTTGCCCTTTATAGTAATCACAGTATCTTAAAAGCTTTGGGTTGCCCAATCTTTAACATGGTGTCTATGATGTTTGTCTTATTTCAGTGGTGAAAGTGGAGCAGGAAAAACAGAAACAGCTAAAATTGCGATGCAGTATTTGGCTGCTCTAGGGGGAGCTAACGGAATGGAGTCTGAAGTTCTACAGACCAATGTTATTCTGGAAGCATTAGGGAATGCAAAAACATCAAGAAATGATAACTCGAGCCGATTTGTGAGTTTATCTTTAGTGACATGTTGTCAATTCATCATTCTTAAGTAATTCTTATGACAGCTTGATGATATTGATACAGGGTAAGCTTATTGAAATGCACTTTTCTGAAACCGGAAAGATTTGTGGCGCTAAAATACAAACATGTAAGCTTTCTGCACCATATATTGTTGACATAGCTAGTGATAATATTGTTGAACTTCCTGATAACTTGTTTCTCTGGGCATGTATGACGTGTTCCTCTAACTGAATCTCATGGAACAGTCTTGCTTGAGAAGGTACAATATTTGTAGACTTTATCCAAAACTCCATATTTTAGTATTTGTGAAAGCTTTAATATCGTATCTTGCTTGTGCAGTCGAGGGTGGTTCGGAGGGCACCAGGAGAGAGATCATATCATATTTTCTATCAGCTGTGCTCTGGAGCTTCTCCTCTTCACAGAAGTAACCGCACATTTCTATCAAGGAATTAATATATCTACATTTCATTGCATCGCTTCTCATTTTTTGGTCTGTTATATGCGTGTGCTGTTGCAGAAAAATTGTTACTGAGAGACGCCAATTACTATAATTACTTGAAGCAGAGTGCTTGCTTGAGAATTGATGGTGTTGATGATGCGAAAAGATTTTCATCGTTATTGGTAATGTTTCTACAAATCAACCACATTTCCGATGTAACTTTGGCTATTATCGTTACTTGTTACTCATCCATTTTTTTCATTTGCAGGGTGCATTGGATATTGTTCAGATATCTGGGGAAAACCAGATGGAATTATTTTCTATGCTTGCAGTTGTCTTGTGGCTGGGAAACATTTCATTCTCTGTGATAGACAATGAAAACCATGTGGAAGTTGATTCAAATGAAGGTACCAATTACCCATTGGCGAATCTCTTTGTACAAAAAACCCCTTTTCTCTATCATATTTTTCTGTTTTGATATACACCGTAGAAATATCCCAAAGTGTAAACTGTATTCTACATTTATACCAAAAAGTTTATATTGGTGTCATTTGATTTTCATGGAATTCGCTGAATGACTATTGTTTCCCATTGTTTAATTTCTTCACAGGGTTGGCTAATGCAGCAAAGCTGTTAGGCTGCAGTGTTCCTCAATTGGTGATTGCTCTCTCAACTCGTAAAATCCAAGCTGGAAAGGAAAATATTGTTCAAAGACTGACATTAACCCAGGTTTGAAATTACCTGGAAAATTTATCCATCTGGGGCTATCTGTCAGCTCTTGCTTATTGATTTTCTACTCTTGGTTTTTACTTATAATTTCTGCTTCCTCTAGGCACTTGATGCAAGGGATGCTCTAGCGAAGTCAATCTATGCTCATCTGTTTGACTGGATTGTTGAGCAAATTAACCACTCGCTTGGAACGGGGAGACAACGTACACGAAGATCCATAAGTATTTTGGATATTTATGGCTTCGAGTCTTTCAATGTATGGAGTTCATTGCATTTTATCGAATACAATTTTTGCTTGAGTGCTCTATAGATGACATTAAGTTATACCATTGCAGAAAAATGGCTTTGAACAGTTCTGTATAAATTATGCCAATGAAAGGCTGCAACAGCATTTTAACCGACATCTATTCAAACTAGAACAGGAGGTAAGATTCTGACACTTCTCTGGATTATTTGTTTGTTTAATGTAATAGGTGTAAACAGTTATAAGTCGTATTATTACATACATGTTCTTCCTTGCAAACCAGGGTTTAGGGTACATTGTGCTCTCAGTGCTTGTGTACTAAAGATGTGAAGGACGAAATTTCCTGAATTTTTCATAACTCGGGCACTAATCGGATACTGAAGTTGATTTTACAAAGCCCAAGTTATATATGCATGCTCTGATGCAATCACAATGTCTGATTTTTTATAGATAATGGAAGCTTTTATTAACCCCGGCCTCTGCGTCATAGATGCATGCAGCCATACTTATTACAGAGCTTATTACATCATCAAGAAAAGTGGTCTTGACTAAAACAGAAGAAACCATAACACCCAGTTAAAACACAATCAAGAGCTATTAGCCTACCACGCAAGACTACTCTACAAACTAAGAAGTCTATCACTGGCATGCCATCCAAATCCGGACATACAATATCCAATGCTACCTGTTTTATGTCTTGTCTTCTGAGATTCTGAGTGCGTCTGTGCTTTCCTCAACAATAGCAGGCCTTGGTTGGTCACTGAGCTTTTTCACCCCTATACTGCGATTAGCAAACACCAAACCTGGATTTATGGTATTTTGAGGAAATGGTAAATTTGATTATTGTCTATGATGTGGGAAACAGAAAAACTCGATATGTTTCAGGAAACACGAAAAGATAATAAACCACAGGACGCGGTAGATTTCTGTTTAGCTTGGAAGTTCTGGCCTTCTGGATATATCGTAAACTGGGTAACTACCACCATGAGGATGGCACGACATCACAAGGATTGAGGGATAGAACATAGGTGAGATGAAGAACGTGGATGGACTCGATTGATAAACTATTTTTATTAACTTGATTAACATTCATAATGGATACATCTATCCCCTTATATATGAAGGGAAGAAAGATTCTGTTTCCAATTCAAATGATGCAATGGTTTCTAATCCTCCTTGCCTAACTGACTGGGATATCATCCTTTTTTGGGGTAGCTAGGGAGTAAGGACGTCTGAGACCTAACTAATGCACCTAATACCATTTCCAGTATTGTTAAAACACTGGTTGGAAGTTGCATCTTACCAATGATCGAGCCCAACTTTGCGAATTGCTTAGTTGTTTTAGGATTTATGCAGCTTGTTTTAGTTTCTGTGTTGTAAAATTATAAAGGTGATTCTTGCTGTTTTCATTTATCTGCTCATGCATTCATGTGTTTCCAGTTTTGTTTTATGCATTTTCCTCTGCATCTATGTAGGCATGCTAATTCTATTCTTTCAGGAGTACCTGGATGATGGAATTGACTGGGCCAGTGTGGAGTTTGTGGACAACGCTGACTGTTTATCTCTCTTTGAGAAGGTATGAAGTATATTTTTCATGGACCAACTTATGGACCATATCCTCGAGCTATCTACATTGCCAGTTGGAGTAATGTTGCAATTTGATATATTTTTATGCATTTCTTTTATAATTACTGACCTGACATGTGCAACCTGTAACTGGACGTGCTTTTAGTCAAATTTCCTTTCCGTGGTCATTCGATTTTTCTTGTTATTAGTTCTGCCATGCGAATGTCTTGCAGTGCAGAAATTTATCATTCCTGTCACCAAATCTCCTTGGGCTCACTGATGTCTGAGACTCTCTGAGTTACTTAAGTACTTCACATCAAACTACTCCAGCATAAATGACATCATCCATGATAAAGTGATTTTTTAATAGATTTAAATATCTTTAAGAGGAGTGCCCCTATGCTTTCCTAAAAGAGAACACTAAAAATCATAAATGCACACATTATTGTTTGGCTGCAATTGTTAAAGAATTGTGAAGTCCTTGATGGTGATGACATATTAATACCTTTTGATATTAGTTTCACTGTTTACATGTTCTATAATTGTATGTGCATTAGTTAGGCCTCAGACGTCCTTACTAATATTTTTGTGTTACAGAAGCCTCTAGGGCTATTGTCTTTGCTGGATGAAGAGTCTACGTTCCCAAAGGCAACAGATCTTTCCTTTGCTAACAAACTTAAGCAGCATTTGAGTGGAAACCCTGGATTTAAGGGTGAACAAGATGGTGCTTTTAAGATTTGTCATTATGCTGGAGAGGTTGGTGGTCCTCAAATACATATTTCTCCATTTGTGAGCTTGTTCGATAGACCATCATTATTTGTGTGGAAGCTCTCTGTATGCTAATTGATAATTGTGCACACTGTAATTCTAGGTTTCATATGATACAACTGGGTTCTTGGAGAAGAATAGAGATCCACTGCACACCGAGTCAATTCAATTACTCTCTTCGTGCAAAAGTGATCTTCCAAAAGATTTTGCGTCTGTCATGATTGCTGATTCTCAGAATAAATCAAGTTTGTCACGTCACTTATTAGTTGATACACAAAAACAAAGCGTTGTGAACAAATTTAAGGTATTCATCATCTATTCATTTGATTGATCGTTTGAGCATGTTCTCAAGCTCTCTGATTATTTTCTTTCAGTTTTATAATTTGCATGTATTTTTCTAGTAACATCTCAATGCATGATGTTGCTTGCATTATTATCAAGATGGCTTTACATATAACGATCTCAATACTCTCTTTAATACCCAGGCTCAACTATTCAAGCTAATGCAGCAATTAGAGAATACAAGTCCTCATTTCATTCGATGCATCCAGCCAAATAACAAACAGCGCCCGAGGCAATTCGAACATGACCTTGTCTTGCACCAGCTTAAGTGCTGTGGGGTGTTTGAAGTTGTGCGGATATCAAGAGCAGGCTATCCAACTCGGATGACACACCAACAGTTTGCTGAAAGGTTGCTACTTTACCGAGCTACACTATTTTTTTGCTTGAAATGCAGAGCTAGATTTAAAGAGCACACTTCTTTATTTTGTTCAATACTAGCACACGAGCTGACTTCCAGGTTCCATCTTTTTATAATAATCTGCAGATATGGATTTCTTCTCTCTCATTCTGTCGCATCTCAGAACCCACTTAGTATTTCAGTTGCTGTATTACAGCAATTCAGTATACCCCCAGAAATGTATCAAGTTGGCTACACAAAATTGTTTCTTCGTACGGGACAGGTATAACAAGCATTCTAATAGTTTTCATCGTACACTCAACTATCCAGTTTAATTTGCAAGATCAATAATATTTTGGTACACCGTAATCAAATTTACTTCGTAATGATTTTCTATTCGTGCATGTGGAATTATGTATGTTGCTTGTCATTCTTATTGATAATTTTGTAGGTTGCTTCACTGGAAAATGCTAAAAATCGGATGTTCCATGGAGCTCTTCGGATTCAGAGAAACTTCCGTGGGTTGCATACTCGACGAGAATATCACACACTGAAGAAAGGAGCAACGGCTTTGCAGTCATGTAATATTTTAAACAAATTGCCTTTCTAGGACGTGCAGACCTCGAAATTGAAATAATCCTCCTTGCTCTGTTAATCAACAAAATCTTGGTTATTTCACTTACCTTTTTACATTTGCCAATGTACAGTTGTAAGAGGTGAAAAGGCAAGATTTCGATTTGATTCCCTTTCCAAGAGATGGAGGGCAGCTGTTCTCATACAGAAGTACACTAGGCGTCGACTTGCAGCCACCATGTTTACTGATCAGCTAAAAAATATTGTTGTTCTACAGTCTGGTAATTTATGAAGGCGTAGCATCACAATATTGCAGTAGATTATTGCGATCATCACTTCATCTAATCATCTGCTTCCATATATTTCTACAGTGATGCGTGGGTGCCTGGCTAGGAAGAAATTCAAGTGCTTGCAGGAAGAAAAGGAATATAAAGTCATTAACAGCAAAGTTAAAAGGGATGTAAGGAATAATATTTCACAACCGAGGTTATGCCATGTGAGTTCTAGGTCACCATATCTCTATATTTTATCCGTTATAGCAAGACCCTGGCTGCTGCTGCATACCACTTTTATGCAGCATCGGATGGGTAATAATTTACTATTGAATCCAGCACTGGATGGGAACTACTCTATAACTATGTGCCTAATCATCAACAAAGAGCTATTGAAAATGTTTGTTTTATTAATATAAGGTTTCCCTGCACTTGGTTTAACTGCCTAATGGCAGAGGCGTCAGAGGTTTGTTAGTATTTTAATGATTTGCATCCCATGTCAGGAAATGAATGGAGAGTATCCTCGCCAACCAGTTGTCACAGAACTCGAGGGACGCGTTTCAAAAGCTGAGGCTTTATTACGAGACAAAGAGGAAGAAAATGCGATGCTGAAGCAACAATTGGAACAGTATGAGAATAAATGGTCAGAATATGAGACTAAGATGAAAGTTATGGAAGAGGCATGGAAGAAACAGCTCTCTTCTCTGCAGGTAAATCATTTCTAGTAGCTTTTGTTTTCATTTAAGGCACTCGATCAACATCTTCTAAAACATGAAATTCATCTGACAAGATAATGACAACATATACTACTTCTGCATGCCTTGTGTGATGAAATCTGAAGTATTCATGAATGTTGTGTCAAGCATGCCTTGAACTAAAGACTAGATGCATGTAGAGTTTGAATATTTGAATGTTAGAGAAGAGTGTCTCATAATTCCATGGCATTCAGTAGTGTTTTTTTGCATTACCCTTGAGATGATGCGATCCTCTTGTTTTCCTTTCAGTTGAGTCTTGTGGCTGCTAAGAAGAGCCTAGCTGCTGATGACATGGTCACCCGAGCAGCTCGGACTGATACCACTCCAACACATGCTCAATACGACTCTGAAGATACAATGTCCACAGGGACCCATACCCCAGAAGGGACAGAGTTGAAATACCAAAACCACAACCCTGAACCTAGAGTGGTGACAGGAAACTCAGATAGGCGAATAAATGCTGTGAATCACCTAGCAAAGGAGTTTGAGGATAGGCGGCAGGTGTTCGATGATGATGCTGGCTTCCTTGTTGCCGTGAAATCCGGACAGATTGGTTCGAATATGAATCCGGACGACGAACTCAGGAAGCTGAAGGACCGGTTTGCTACATGGAAGAAAGACTACAAATCTCGGTTGAAGGAGACGAAGGTAAACCTTCAAAAGGTCAGCAGTCATGACGAGAAATCCCGGAAAAGATGGTGGGGGAAGAAGAGCTCCAAGTGAACGTGGAAGTTACAAGGTCAGAGCATTTCCTCACATTTTGAGTGCCATTGCATCAAAGGAAGAGAGATCAAGAAATGGCGGGAGAGAAGGCGGTTTCGTGATTCTCTGTATCGCAAGCAAGCCTGGTGAGATGGCGGCGACGGCGAACTCCATCGCCGATACCTGCGCGTCCAGTTTTTCAGGAGTGTCTGAAAGAGTTGCAAGAGGCACAGCAAGAGATCTGTACATGTATGTTAGTTCTGAGTTCTCAGTGTATGTATGTGTATGTTGTCGTGTATGTAGAGCGATGAACCGGAAATATGAAAGGGTAATTAAATACAGATTATCCGCCGAGAGCGAATAGAGATGAGCAGCAGGATTGTAATGTGTACAGCAAAGAAATCGTTGGAATGTGCAAGGCGTTTGAATCCATTGTTTCCTCCCTTGTCCGCGTGAGCTTCGTTTTGCACTGTACCTGACTGAGTTTGCCAAGTTTCTGAGTAAGAGCTGCTCTCACAGCCATTGGCGCTCAGTCATCATTTTTCCTTTTGATTTTTTTTAGAGTACGCCATGTGCCCCACCATTCTCCTACTCCCACTCCTAACACGATTACTCAATAAATTGTTTAAGTCTTGAGGCTCCTGCCTTAACCCAAAGCTTTAGTTCTTGGAAGACTAAATCAGTCGTGCCCCACTCGTTGAGGATCCCGGCTCCACAAAACACTGTACCATTCCTTTGCTTCCACAAAACACTCTAACATATGAGGGCTATGAATGTGTCAAATCCTTTCCTCCTTGTCTTCGGAGCTCACTTTCTCACCGTTGCCCACCATTCCACCAGGCTTGCCTGCCTCGTGGGTAGCAGTGTCAGATTGATACCTGCCTTGGAGAAGCACTGGAACCATACTTGCTTGGCGAACACATATTGTAGTATGATGTGGTTCACCGTGTCCTTCTCTTGGTCACACAAGAAGCAAGGCGATGTTCGGTCTTGCAGCCCATGCCTGAATCTTCGATCTGAAGTCCCAAACCTATATTGCACGGCTAGCCACATGAAGATCTTGCAAGCTAGTGGCACTTCATTCTTTCAGATGGCAGAAGATAGCTGGAATATGAACCCCCCCCTTCGCAGAGCATTCTATATGCCGACGCAGCAGAGTAATCTCCATGCTCTATCCATGCCCAGATTGGCTTATCCTCGGCACCCAAATTTAGCCGAACCTCCGTTAGTACCTCCCATAACTGTATGAACTGCGCGAGGCCATCCATGTCCATGTCACCCACGATGTCAGTGGTCCATGCATGTAAAGCTAAGCCATCCTGGACGGACCTCCTGTTAGCAACTTGGGTCCTCACCTTGGTAGCCACCATTGGGGCAATCTCCTCAATCCTATATCCTCGGATCCACCTGTCTCTCCAAAACAGAGCATTTTTTCCATCTCCAATCTGCCACTGAACGAGGCTTGCAAACGACTCCATTACCTGCTTGTCTGCCGTTGGCTTCAGTCCCTGCCACGGTCTTGTGGCGTCAGATCTTCTGAGCCACTGTAACACCCATGTAGTTTGAGCTACAGTAACTCCTCTGGTTAAGCTAAATCATTTTGCTAAAACAGTGCTTGATCATCTTTGTCTCATATCTCATTTCAAATTCCACTTTGAATTCAATTTCAAATAATACGTGAAATAAAAAAATTCACAAACATGAAAACAGAAGTGTTCAAATTGTTGCAAATAATCCCTGGATAATTGTCATGGTGAAACCAACATTTATAAGATGGTTTAATGCCCTAAAACAATTAAAACAATGGCCAAAAAATAATTTAAATGCTTTTTAAATTATAAAAAACTGCAAACTATTTTATTTAAGTGCCAAGCTTTTTGTGGTAGTAGCCTAATTTAAATTACTAGTTTAGGCGCAATTTTATATTTTATAAAACTATTTAGTTTCAAAATAAATAGAAACCATATTGAAATAAAAAGAAAACTAGAAAGAGGTAAAGAAAAAAGGGCTTCCTGCCCTGTGCGATGATTCTCCACGTCACTCTGAAATTCTTTAAACTTTTCAAATATTTCAGACTTGTGTTTCATCAAGTAGATATAACCATACCTACTCAAATCATCGGTGAAGATTAGAAAATAACGATACCCGCTGTGTGCCTCAACACTCATTGGACCGCATACATCAGTATATATTATTTCCAATAAGTCATTAGCTCGCTCCATTGTTCTGGAGAACGAAGTTTTAGTCATCTTACCCATGAGGTATGGTTCACAAGTATCAAATGATTCATAATCAAGTGATTTCAAAAGTCCATCCACATGGAGTTTCTTCATGCTCTTTACACCAATATGACCTAAACGGCAGTGCCACAAGTATGTTGCACTATCATTATCAATTTTGCATCTTTTGGCATCAATATTATGTATATGTGTATTACTACGATCGAGATTCAACAAAGGCGCATTACCATAAAAGATACTCACTCCGTTCTGAATTACTTGTCGCGGGTATGGATGTATCTAGATGTATTTTAGTTCTAGATACATCCATTTCTGCGACGAGTAATTTGGAACGGAGGAAGTATTATTCATATAAATAGAACAACCATTATTCTCTAACTTAAATGAATAACCATCTCACATTAAACAAGATCTAGATATGAGGTCTAAAACTAATCCAGAAGGTAGATGTAGGGGTAGCGTGTCGACGATGATCACATCGACCTTGGAACCATTCTCGACGCGCATCATCACCTTGTCCTTAGCCAATCTTCGTTTATTTCGTAGCTCCTGTTTCGAGTTACAAATATGAGCAACCGAACCAGTATCAAATACCCATCGCTACTACGAGCATCAGTAAGGTACACATCAATAACATGTATATCAAATATACCTTTGTTCATTTTGTCATCCTTCTTATCTGCCAAGTATTTGGGGGCAGTTCCACTTCCAGTGACCATTTACCTTGCAGTAGAAGCACTCAGTTTCAGGCTTGGGTCCTTGCTTGTCATTCTTCTTGAAGTTTCCTTTCTTTCCCTTGCCCTTTTTCTTGAAACTAGTGGTCTTGTTAACCATCAACACTTGACGCTCCTTCTTGATTTCTACCTCCGCCGATTTCAGTATCGCGAAGAGCTCGAGAATCGTTTTCGTCATCCCTTGCATATTTTAGTTCATCACGAAGCCTTTGTAGCTTGGTGGCAGTGATTGAAGAACTATATCAATAACACTCTCAACTGGAAGATCAATTCCCAGCTGAGTCGGGTGGTTATGATACCCAAACATTTTGAGTATGTGTTCACTGACATAACTGTTCTTCTCCATCTTATAGCTATAGAACTTGTTGGAGACTTCATATCTCTCAACCCGGGTATTTGCTTGAAATATCAACTTTAGTTCTTGGAACATCTCATATGCTTCGTGGCGTTCAAAACGTCTTTGAAGTCCCGGTTCCAGGCCGTAAAGCATGGCACACTGAACTATTGAGTAGTCATCAGATTGAGCATGCCAGACGTTCATAACATCTGCAGCAGCTCCTGCAGTAGGTCTGTCACCTAGCGGTGCATCAAGGACATAATTCTTCTGTGTAGCAATGAGGATAATCCTCAAGTTACGGACCCAGTCCGTGTAATTGCTACCATCATCTTTCAACTTAGCTTTCTCTAGGAACGCAATAAAATTCAAGGGAACGGTAGCACGGGCCATTTATCTACAACATAGATTTGCAAATACTATCAGGAATAAGTTCATGATAAATTATGTTCAATTAATCAAATTACTAATGAGATCCCACTCAAATCAACATCCCTCAAGTTGTCTAAGTGATACACGATCCAAATCAACTAACCCATGTCCGATCATCATGTGAGATGGGGTAGTCTTCAATAGTGAACATCTCCATGTTGATTATATCTACTATATGACTCATGTTTGACCTCTCGGTCTCCAGTGTTCCGAGACCATGTCTATACATGCTAGGCTCATCAATTTTAACGCAAGTAATATGCTTGTGCAAAAATGGCTTACACCCGTTGTATGTGAATGCAGAGTCTATCACACCTGATCATCACGAGGTGCTTCGAAACGACGAACTTTAGCAACGGTGCATACTCGGGGAGAGCACTTTTTCTGGAAATTAAGTGAAGGGATCATCTTATAATGCTACCGTCATTTTAAGAAAAATAATTTTAAACAATACAGAGGCTGGCCAACTCGCTCCCAGGTGGCTCCCTCGATTTCTTGCTTCGTTGGCCGTTGGATGGTGGTCAAAATAGTCTTCTGCGTGATCTGGAACGTCGGATGGTTGCACTGCTCGTTTTCACCGCGTGGTAACCTCGCACTGGCCAATGACATGTGGGCTCATGCGATGTGCTGGTTGGCTGGGTCAACCGTTTCGTGGTGCGTGTGCACCCTGTCCCTGCATGTCACGTGCATGTCGCGCCATTTGCGGGAGATCGTGCGAGAGCCACACCCATTGGTCACCGCCCCACACAAACCCTACCCTTTCCAGCACTCCCAAATCGATGCATCCGCCTCCACTCTCCCTCTCTTCCTCCCCCAACGCACCGGCCGCCTCCACCTGCTATACCGCCTCCCCGCTGCCGCCATGGCCTCTTCAGGAGGCACGCCCCTCCATGGTGTGAAGCAGCAGACCAGGATCCGGATGAGGAAGAGGAGATCCGGGCGCCCCAACGGTGGATCGATCGATGTGAGGTGACGACGAGCTCCTCCGGACGTGGGGGAGCAGTGAGGCTGGAGATACAGTCGGCGCATGCCCCACGGGGTTGGGGAGACGCCGACAATAGGGGCAAGGGGCATCAGGGTCGAAGCTGCAGCGCTCCGGTCCCCAAGCCGCCTCCAGGCTCACTTCCTCCTCCATCCTCCCGCATCTCACCCATCTCGACGGATACGAGGCGTGCAGGCACGGAGGCGAGGTTCTCCGGCGGCGGCGGGAACCTCCAGGCAGAGAGCGACCCCATGGATCCGTCCCTGCAGGAGAGAAGGAAGGAGAGAGACAGGCCATGGAGATGGGATGAGAACGTCCATGGCCAGCCAATCGAGCCCCACCTCCGGTGCGCAACCCCAGGAAGGATTTTGCGCTGCCGTCTTCTTTCGCCGGTCCGTGCCCTGGAAGAGCGACACCAGCCAGGTAGGCCTCTCCCTCCTCTCCATACTCCACATGACGCCCCCGGTTCAATCGTACACTAATCATACACGCGAACGTGTACGATCAAGATCAGGGACTCACGGGAAGATATCACAACACAACTCTACAAGTAAAAATAAGTCATACAAGCATCATATTACAAGCCAGGGGCCTCGAGGGCTCGAATACAAGAGCTCGATCATAGACGAGTCAGCGGAAGCAACAATATCTGAGTACAGACATAAGTTAAACAAGTTTGCCTTAAGAAGGCTAGCACAAACTGGGATACAGATCGAAAGAGGCGCAGGCCTCCTGCCTGGGATCCTCCTAAACTACTCCTGGTCATCGTCAGCGGGCTGCACGTAGTAGTAGGCACCTCCCGAGTAGTAGTAGTTGTCATCGACAGTGGCGTCTGGCTCCTGGACTCCATCGACTGGTCGCATCAATCGGGTGTAGCAAAGGGGAAAAGGGGGGAGAAAAGCAACCGTGAGTACTTGCTACGTCTTGAGCTTGCGTTGGTTTTCCCCGAAGAGGAAGGGATGATGCAGCAGAGTAGCGTAAGTATTTCCCTCAGTTTTTGAGAACCAAGGTATCAATCCAGTAGGAGCCCATGCTCAAGTCCCTCGTACCTGCACAAAGCGATAGCTACTCGCAACCAACGCGATTAGGGGTTGTCAAGCCCTTCACGGTCACTTACGAGAGTGAGATCTGATAGATATAATATTTTGGTATTTTTGATATAACCATGCAAAGTAAAAAGTAAAGACAAAGTAAAAAAGCAAAACAATATTGAAGTGATGGAGATTGATATGATGAGAATAGACCCCGGGGCCATAGGTTTCACTAGTGGCTTCTCTCAAGAGCATAAGTATTCTACGGTGGGTGAACAAATTACTGTTGAGCAATTGATAGAATTGAGCATAATTATGAGAATATCTAGGCATGATCATGTATATAGGCATCACGTCCGTGACAAGTAGATCGAAACGATTCTGCATCTACTACTATTACTCCACTCATCGACCGCTATCCAGCATACATCTAGAGTATTAAGTTAGAAACAGAGTAACGCTTTAAGCAAGATGACATGATGTAGAGAGATAAATTCATGCAATATGAAACAAACCCCATCTTGTTATCCTCGATGGCAACGATACAATACGTGCCTTGCTGCCCCTTCTGTCACTGGGTAAGGACACCGCAAGATCGAACCCAAAGCTGAGCACTTCTCCCATGGCAAGAACTACCAATCTAGTTGGCCAAAACAAACGGATAATTCGAGGAGACTTGCAAAGATAACCAATCATACATAAAAGAATTCAGAGAAGATTCAAATATTATTCATAGATAGACTTGATCATAAACCCACAATTCATCGATCTCAACAAACACACCGCAAAAAGAAGATTACATCGAATAGATCTCCACAAGAGAGGGGGAGAACTTTGTATTGAGATTCAAAGAGAGAGAAGAAGCCATCTAGCTACTAACTATGGACCCGAAGGTCTGAGGTAAACTACTCACACTTCATCGGAGGGGCTATGATGATGTAGAAGCCCTCCGTGATGACGGCCCTCTTACGACGGAGCTCCGGAACAGGCCCCAAGATGGGATCTCGTGGATACAGAAAGTTGTGGCGGTGGAATTAGGTTTTTGGCTCTTGTTCTGATCATTTGGGGGTACGTGTATATATAGGAGGAAGGAGTACGTCAGTGGAGCACCGAGGGGCCCACGAGGCAGGGGGCGCGCCTAGGGGGGCCACCCTCGTGACCTCCTCTTTGATCCCTTGCAGTAGGGTCCAAGTCTCCTGGATCACGTTCGGTGATAAAATCACGTTCCCGAAGATTTTATTCCGTTTGGACTCCGTTTGATATTCTGTTTATCCGAAACACTGAAATAGGCAAAAAACATCAATTCTGGGCTGGGCCTCCAGTTAATAGGTTAGTCCCAAAAATAATATAAAAGTGGAAAATAAAGCCCAATATAGTCCAAAATAGTAGATAATATAGCATGGAGCAATCAAAAATTATAGATACGTTGGAGACGTATCAGGCATCCCCAAGCTTAATTCCTGCTCGTCCTCGAGTAGGTAAATGATAAAAAGAGAATTTTTGATGCGGAGTGCTACCTGGCATAATTTCAATCCAAATCTTCTTAATTGTGGTATGAATATTTAGATTAGAAAGATTCAAGACAAAAGTTTATATTGACATAGAAAAATAATAATACTTCAAGCATACTAACGAAGCAATTATGTCTTCTCAAATAACATGGCCAAAGAAAGTTATCCCTACAAAATCATATAGTCTGGCTATGCTCCATCTTCCCCACACAAAGTATTTAAATCATGCACAACCCTGATGACAAGCCAAGCAATTGTTTCATACTCTAACTTTTTCAAAACCTTTTCAATTTTCACGCAATACATGAGCGTGAGCCGTGGATATAGCACTATAGGTGGAATAGAATGGTGGTTGTGGAGAAGACAAAAAGGAGAAGATAGTCTCACATCAACTAGGCGTATCAACGGGCTATGGAGATGCCCATCAATAGATATCAATGTGAGTGAGTAGGGATTGCCATGCAACGGATGCACTAGAGCTATAAATATATGAAAGCTCAACAAAAGAAACTAGTGGGTGTGCATCCAACTTGCTTGCTCACGAAGACCTAGGGCAATTTGAGGAAGCCCATCATTGGAATATACAAGCCAAGTTCTATAACGTAAAATTCCCACTAGTATATGAAAGTGACAACATATGAGATTCTCTATATGAAGAACATGGTGCTACTTTAAAGCACAATATATGAGACTCGCTATATCATGGTGCTACTTTGAAGCACAAGTGTGGAAAAAAGGATAGTAGCATTGCCCCTTTTTTATTTTTTTATTTTTTTTGGGCCTTTCTTTTTTTCTTTGGCCTTTCTCTTTTTTTATTTGGGACAATGCTCTATTGAATGATGATCATCACACTTCTATTTATTTACAACTCAATGATTACAACTCGATATTAAAACAAAGTATGACTATATATGAATGCCTCCGGCGGTGTACCGGGATATGCAATGAATCAAGAGTGACAAGTATGAAAGAATTATGAACGGTGGCTTTGCCACAAATACTATGTCAACTACATGATCATGCTAAGCAATATGACAATGATGGATGTGTCATGATGAACTAGATGGTGGAAAGTTGCATGGCAATATATCTCGGAATGGCTATGGAAATGCCATAATAGGTAGGTATGGTGGCTGTTTTGAGGAAGGTATATGGTAGGTGTATGATACCGGCAAAAGTTGCACGGTATTAGAGAGGCTAGCAAGGGTGGAAGGGTGGGAGTGCGTATAATCCATGGACTCAACATTAGTCATAAAGAACTCATATACTTATTGCAAAAATCTAGAAGTTATCAAAGCAAAGTATTACGCGCATGCTCCTAGGGGGATAGATTGGTAGGAAAAGACCATCGCTCGTCCCCGACCGCCACTCATAAGGAAGACAATCAATAAATAAATCATGCCCCGACTTCATCACATAACGGTTCACCATACGTGCATGCTACGGGAATCACAAACTTCAACAAAATTATTCTTTAAATTCACAACTACTCAACCAGCATGACTTTAATATTATCACCTCCATATCTTAAAACAATTATCATGCTTCAATCTTTTCTTAGTATTCAACACACTCAAAAGAAAGTTTCACAAATCTTGAATACCAAGCATATTATTATTAGGCGAATTACCATGCTATTAAGAGACTCTCAAATTAATTTAAGTGAAGCATGAGAGATCAGTATTTTCTTTAAAACGAATCCACCACCATGCTCTAAAAGATCTAAGTGAAGCACATAGAGCAAAATTATCTAGCTCAAAAGATATAAGTGAAGCACATAGAGTATTCTATCAAATTTTAATTCATGTATGGCTATCTCAAAAGGTGTGTACAGCAAGGATGATTGTGTCATACTAAGACACAAAGACACAAATAATACAAGACGCTCCAAGAAAAACACATATCATGATGGTGAATAAAAATATAGCTCCAAGTAAATTACCGATGGAAGTGGACGAAAAGAGGGGATGCCTTCCGGGGCATCCCCAAGCTTTGACTTTTTGGTGTCCTTGGATTATCTTGGGGGTGCCATGGGCATACCCAAGCTTAGGCTCTTGCCACTCCTTGTTCCATGATCCATCAAAAGAATTCACCCAAAACTTGAAAACTTCACAACACAAAACTCAAAATAGAAAACTCGTGAGCTCCGTTAGCGAAAGAAAACAAAAGACCACTTCAAGGTACTCTAATGAACTCATTCTTTATTTATACTAGTGTTAAACCTACTGTATTCCAACTTCTCTATGGATTATAAACTATTTTACTAGCCATAGATTCATCAAAATAAGCAAACAACACACGAAAAACAGAATCTGTCAAAAACAGAACAGTCTGTAGTAATCTGTAGCTAGCGCAAAATCTGGAACGTCAAAAATTCTAAAATAAATTTCTGGACGTGAGGAATTTATCTATTAATCATCTTCAAAAAGAATTAACTAAATATCACTCTTCAAATAAAAATGACAGCAGTTTTCGTGAGCGCTAAAGTTTCTGTTTTTTACAGCAAGTTCAACAAGACTTTCCCCAAGTCTTCCCAACGGTTCTACTTGGCACAAACACTAATTAAACACAAAAAACACAACCAAAACAGAGGCTAAATAATTTATTTATTAAATAACAGCTAGGATAAACATTGGGTTGTCTCCCAACAAGCGCTTTTCTTTAAAGCCTTATAGCTAGGCATAATATTTCAATGATGCTCACATGAAAGACAAGAATTGAAGCACAAAGAGAGCATCACAAAACATGTGACAAACACATCTAAGTCTAGCATACTTCCTATGCATAGGCATCTTATAGGCAAACAAATTATCAAGGCAAGCAAAAACTAGCATATGCAAGGAAGAGGAAAGAAACAATAGCAATCTCAACATAACGAGAGGTAATTTAGTAACATGAAAATTTCTACAACCATATTTTCATATCCCATAGTAATTACATGTAGGATCATAAGAAACTTCAACAATATAGCTATCACATAAAATATTCTCAACATGATCCACATGCATGCAAAGTTGGCACTTTTCCGAAATAGTGGGATTAACATTAACTAAAGTCATGACCTTCCCAAACGCACTTTTATCAAAAACTTCATAAGATTGAACATTGTCTAAATATGTGGGATCTAAAGTTGACATTATTCCAAAACCACTTTCAATATTGTTGCAAACATTATAATCAATCTCATATTCATCATGGGGTTTAAATAAATTTTCAAGATCAAAAGAAGAATCACCCCAATCATGATCATTGCAACAAGTAGAGAACATAACAAAACTAGCATCCCCAAGCTTAGGGTTTTGCATATTATTAGCACAATTGTAATTAATAGAATTTATAATAACATCATTGCAATCATGCTTTTTATTCAAAGATCTATCATGAATCACTTCATAACATACTTCATCACGATTTTTAGATTTACGGATTTTAGGCAAAAGCTTATAAAGATAATCTAGTGCATCCAAATCACTAGGAATTGGTTCATCATAATTGGATCCCTTAAAAAGATTGGCAAGCGGATGAGGATCCATAGATCTTAAGTTCTCTGTTTAGTAATAAATAAACAACTATTCCAACCACACGAGCAAACAAGAAACGGGCAAAAAGGGGCAAATAGAGAAAGAGAGGGAGGATAGAGAGAGAGAGGGAGAATAAAACGGCAAGGGTGAATTGGGGGGGAGAGGAAAATGAGAGGCAAATGGAAAATAATGTAATGCGAGAGATAGGGATTGTGATGGGTACTTGGTATGTTGACTTTTTGGGTAGACTCCCCGGCAACGGCGCCAAAAATCCTTCTTGCTACGTCTTGAGCTTGCGTTGGTTTTTCCGGAAGAGGAAGGGATGATGTAGCAGATGTTGGGAAACGTAGTAATTTCAAAAAAATTCCTATGCACACGCAAGATCATGGTGATGCATAGCAACGAGAGGGGAGAGTGTTGTCTACGTACCCTCGTAGACCGAAGCGGAAGCGTTGACGCAACGTAGAGGAAGTAGTCGTACGTCTTCCCGGTTCAACCGATCCAAGCACCGTTACTCCGGCACCTCCGAGTTCTTGGCACACGTTCAGCTCGATGACGCTCCCCGGGCTCTGATCCAGCAAAGCTTCGGGGAAGAGTTCCGTCAGCACGACGGCGTGGTGACGATCTTGATGTTCAACCGTCGCAGGGCTTCGCCTAAGCACCGCTACAATATGACCGAGGTGTAATATTGTGGAGGGGGGCACCGCACACGGCTAAGGAACGATCACGAAGATCAACTTGTGTGTACTAGGGTTCCCCCTGCCCCCGTATATAAAGGAGCCAAGGGGAGGGGGCGGCCGGCCAAGGAGGGCGCGCCAAGGGGGAAAGAGGAGGAGAAGGAGAAGGGGAAAGAGGAGGAAGAGGGAAAGGAAAGGGGGGGCGCCACCCCCCTTCCCTTGTCCTATTCGGCTTAGGAAGGGGAGGGGCGCGTGGCCACCTCTTGCCTCCTTTCCTCTTCTCCCTTAAGGCCCATGTAGGCCCAATAACCCCCCGGGGGGTTCCGGTAACCCCCCCGGTACTCCGGTAAAATCCCGATTTCACCCGGAACGATTCCGATATCCAAATATAGGCTTCCAATATATCGATCTTTATGTCTCGACCATTTCGAGACTCCTCGTCATGTCCATGATCACATCCGGGACTCCGAACAACCTTCGGTACATCAAAATACATAAACTCATAATGAAACTGTCATCGTAACGTTAAGCGTGCGGACCCTACGGTTCGAGAACAATGTAGACATGACCGAGACACGTCTCCGGTCAGTAACCAATAGCGGAACCTGGATGCTCATATTGGTTCCTACATATTCTACGAAGATCTTTAACGGTCAGACTGCATAACAACATACGTTGTTCCCTTTGTCATCGGTATGTTACTTGCCCGAGATTTGATCGTCGGTATCTCAATACCTAGTTCAATCTCGTTACCGGCAAGTCTCTTTACTCATTCCGTAATACATCATTTCGCAACTAACTCTTTAGTTGCAATGCTTGCAAGGCTTATGTGATGTGCATTACCGAGAGGGCCCAGAGATACCTCTCCGACAATCGGAGTGACAAATCCTAATCTCGAAATACGCCAACCCAACATGTACCTTTGGAGACACCTGTAGAGCACCTTTATAATCACCCATTTACGTTGTGACGTTTGGTAGCACACAAAGTGTTCCTCCGGCAAACGGGAGTTGCATAATCTCATAGTCATAGGAACATGTATAAGTCATGAAGAAAGCAATAGCAACATACTAAACGATCGGGTGCTAAGCTAATGGAATGGGTCATGTCAATCAGATCATTCACCTAATGATGTGATCCCATTAATCAAATAACAACTCTTTGTTCATGGTTAGGAAACATAACCATCTTTGATTAACGAGCTAGTCAAGTAGAGGCATACTAGTGACACTCTGTTTGTCTATGTATTCACACATGTATTATGTTTCCGGTTAATACAATTCTAGCATGAATAATAAACATTTATCATGATATAAGGAAATAAATAATAACTTTATTATTGCCTCTAGGGCATATTTCCTTCAGTCTCCCACTTGCACTAGAGTCAATAATCTAGATTACACAGCAATGATTCTAACACCCATGGAGCCTTGATGCTGATCATGTTTTGCTCGTGGAAGAGGCTTAGTCAACGGGTCTGCAACATTCAGATCCATATGTATCTTGCAAATCTCTATGTCTCCCACCTGGACTAGATCCCGGATGGAATTGAAGCGTCTCCTGATGTGCTTGGTTCTCTTGTGAAATCTGGATTCCTTTGCCAAGGCAATTGCACTAGTATTGTCACAAAAGATTTTCATTGGACCCGATGCACTAGGTATGACACCTAGATCGGATATGAACTCCTTCATCCAGACTCCTTCATTTGCTGCTTTCGAAGCAGCTATGTACTCCGCTTCACATGTAGATCCCGCCACAATGCTTTGTTTAGAACTGCACCAACTGACAGCTCCACCGTTTAATGTAAACTCGTATCCGGTTTGCGATTTAGAATCGTCCGGATCAGTGTCAAAGCTTGCACCAATGTATCCTTTTACGATGAGCTCTTTGTCACCTCCATATATGAGAAACATATCCTTAGTCCTTTTCAGGTATTTCAGGATGTTCTTGACCGCTGTCCAGTGATCCACTCCTGGATCACTTTGGTACCTCCCTGCTAGACTTATAGCAAGGCACACATCAGGTCTGGTACACAGCATTGCATACATGATAGAGCCTATGGCTGAAGCATAGGGAACATCTTTCATTTTCTCTCTATCTTCTGCAGTGGTCGGGCATTGAGTCTTACTCAACTTCACACCTTGTAACACAGGCAAGAACCCTTTCTTTGCTTGATCCATTTTGAACTTCTTAAAAACTTTGTCAAGGTATGTGCTTTGTGAAAGTCCAATTAAGCGTCTTGATCTATCTCTATAGATCTTAATGCCTAATATGTAAGCAGCTTCACCGAGGTCTTTCATTGAAAAACTCTTATTCAAGTATCCCTTTATGCTATCCAGAAATTCTATATCATTTCCAATTAGCAATATGTCATCCACATATAATATCAGAAATGCTACAGAGCTCCCACTCACTTTCTTGTAAATACAGGCTTCTCCAAAAGTCTGTATAAAACCAAATGCTTTTATCACACTATCAAAGCGTTTATTCCAACTCCGAGAGGCTTGCACCAGTCCATAAATGGATCGCTGGAGCTTGCACACTTTGTTAGCTCCCTTTGGATCGACAAAACCTTCTGGTTGCATCATATACAACACTTCTTCCAGAAATCCATTCAGGAATGCAGTTTTGACATCCATCTGCCAAATTTCATAATCATAAAATGCGGCAATTGCTAACGTGATTCAGACAGACTTAAGCATCGCTACGGGTGAGAAGGTCTCATCATAGTCAATCCCTTGAACTTGCCGAAAACCTTTTGCGACAAGTCGAGCTTTCTAGACAGTAATATTACCGTCAGCGTCAGTCTTCTTCTTGAAGATCCATTTATTCTCAATTGCTTGCCGATCATCGGGCAAGTCAACCAAAGTCCATACTTTGTTCTCATACATGGATCCCATCTCAGATTTCATGGCTTCAAGCCATTTTGCGGAATCTGGGCTCACCATCGCTTCTTCATAGTTCGTAGGTTCATCATGATCTAATAGCATGACTTCCAGAACAGGATTACCGTACCACTCTAGCGCGGATCTCACTCTGGTTGATCTACGAGGTTCAGTAGTATCTTGTTCTGAAGTTTCATGATCATCATCATTAGCTTCCTCACTAACTGGTATAGGTGTCATAGAAACAGTTTTCTGTGATGCACTACTTTCCAATAAGGGAGCAGGTACAGTTACCTCGTCAAGTTCTACTTTCCTCCCACTCACTTCTTTCGAGAGAAACTCCTTCTCCAGAAAGTTTCCGATCTTAGCAACAAAAGTCTTGCCTTCGGATCTGTGATAGAAGGTGTATCCAATAGTCTCCTTTGGATATCCTATGAAGACACATTTCTCCGATTTGGGTTCGAGCTTATCAGGTTGAAGCTTTTTCACATAAGCATCGCAGCCCCAAACTTTTAGAAACGACAACTTTGGTTTCTTGCCAAACCATAGTTCATAAGGCGTCGTCTCAATGGATTTTGATGGTGCGCTATTTAACGTGAATGCAGCCGTCTCCAAAGCATAACCCCAAAACGATAGCGGTAAATCAGTAAGACATCATAGATCGCACCATATCTAGTAAAGCATGATTACGACGTTCAGACACACCATTACGATGTGGTGTTCCGGGTGGCGTGAGTTGTGAAACTATTCCGCATTGTTTCAAATGTACACCAAACTCGTAGCTCAAATATTCTCCTCCACGATCAGATCGTAGAAACTTTATTTTCTTGTTACGATGATTTTCAACTTCACTCTGAAATTCTTTGAACTTTTCAAACGTTTCAGACTTATGTTTTATTAAGTAGATATACCCATATCTGCTTAAGTCATTTGTGAAGGTGAGAAAATAACGATATCTGCCACGAGCCTCAATATTCATCGAACCACATACATCTGTATGTATGATTTCCAACAAATCTGTTGCTCTCTTCATAGTATCAGAGAACAGTGTTTTAGTCATCTTGCCCATGAGGCACGGTTCGCAAGTACCAAGTGATTCATAATCAAGTGGTTCCAAAAGTCCATCAGTATGGAGTTTCTTCATGCGCTTTACACCGATATGACCTAAACGGCAGTGCCACAAATAAGTTGCACTATCATTATCAACTCTGCATCTTTTGGCTTCAACACTATGAATATGTGTGTCACTACTATCGAGATTCAATAAAAATAGACCACTCTTTAAGGGTGCATGACCATAAAAGATATTACTCATATAAATAGAACAACCATTATTCTCTGATTTAAATGAATAACCGTCTCGCATCAAACAAGATCCAGATATAATGTTCATGCTTAACGCTGGCACCAAATAACAATTATTTAGGTCTAATATTAATCCCGAAGGTAGATGTAGAGGTAGCGTGCCGACTGCGATCACATCGACTTTGGAACCGTTTCCCACGCGCATCGTCACCTCGTCCTTAGCCAATCTTCGCTTAATCCGTAGTCCCTGTTTCGAGTTGCAAATATTAGCAACAGAACCAGTATCAAATACCCAGGTGCTACTGCGAGCATTAGTAAGGTAAACATCAATAGCATGTATATCACATATACCTTTGTTCACCTTGCCATCCTTCTTATCCGCCAAATACTTGGGGCAGTTCCGCTTCCAGTGACCAGTCTGCTTGCAGTAGAAGCACTCAGTTTCAGGCTTAGGTCCAGGTTTGGGTTTCTTCTCTTGAGCAACAACTTGCTTGCTGTTCTTTTTGAAGTTCCCCTTCTTCTTCCCTTTGCCCTTTTTCTTGAAACTAGTGGTCTTGTTGACCATCAACACTTGATGCTCCTTCTTGATTTCTACCTCCGCAGCTTTTAGCATTGCGAAGAGCTCGGGAATAGTCTTATTCATCCCTTGCATATTATAGTTCATCACGAAGCTCTTGTAGCTTGGTGGCAGTGATTGGAGAATTCTGTCAATGACGCAATCATCTGGAAGATTAACTCCCAATTGAATCAAGTGATTATTATACCCAGACATTTTGAGTATATGCTCACTGACAGAACTGTTCTCCTCCATCTTGCATCTATAGAACTTATTGGAGACTTCATATCTCTCAATTCGGGCATTTGCTTGAAATATTAACTTCAACTCCTGGAACATCTCATATGCTCCATGACGTTCAAAACATCGTTGAAGTCCCGATTCTAAGCCGTAAAGCATGGCACACTGAACTATTGAGTAGTCATCAGCTTTGCTCTGCCAGACGTTCATAACATCTGGTGTTGCTCCAGCAGCAGGCCTGGCACCCAGCGGTGCTTCCAGGACGTAATTTTTCTGTGCAGCAATGAGGATAATCCTCAAGTTACGGACCCAGTCCGTGTAATTGCTACCATCATCTTTCAACTTTGCTTTCTCAAGGAACGCATTAAAATTCAACGGAACAACAGCACGAGCCATCTATCTACAATCAAGCATAAACAAGCAAGATACTATCAGGTACTAAGTTTCATGATAAATTTAGGTTCAATTAATTTACTTAAAGAACTCCCACTTAGATAGACATCCCTCTAATCCTCTAAGTGATTACGTGATCCAAATCAACTAAACCATGTCCGATCATCACGTGAGATGGAGTAGTTTCATTGGTGAACATCACTATGTTGATCATATCTACTATATGATTCACGCTCGACCTTTCGGTCTCCGTGTTCCGAGGCCTTATCTGTATATGCTTGGCTCGTCAAGTATAACCTGAGTATTCCGCATGTGCAACTGTTTTGCACCCGTTGTATTTGAACGTAGAGCCTATCACACCCGATCATCACGTGGTGTCTCAGCACGAAGAACTTTCGCAACGGTGCATACTCAGGGAGAACGCTTCTTGATAATTAGTGAGAGATCATCTTATAATGCTACCGTCAATCAAAGCAAGATAAGATGCATAAAAGATAAACATCACATGCAATCAATATAAGTGATATGATATGGCCATCATCATCTTGTGCTTGTGATCTCCATCTTCGAAGCACCGTCGTGATCACCATCGTCACCGGCGCGACACCTTGATCTCCATCATAGCATCGTTGTCGTCTCGCCAATCTTATGCTTCCACGACTATCGCTACCGCTTAGTGATAAAGTAAAGCATTACAGCGCGATTGCATTGCATACAATAAAGCGACAACCATATGGCTCCTGCCAGTTGCCGATAACTCGGTTACAAAACATGATCATCTCATACAATAAAATTTAGCATCATGTCTTGACCATATCACATCACAACATGCCCTGCAAAAACAAGTTAGACGTCCTCTACTTTGTTGTTGCAAGTTTTACGTGGCTGCTACGGGCTTAAGTAAGAACCAATCTTACCTACGCATCAAAAACCACAACGATAGTTTGTCAAGTTGGTGCTGTTTTAACCTTCGCAAGGACCGGGCATAGCCACACTCGGTTCAACTAAAGTTGGAGAAACTGTCACCCGCTAGCCACCTTTGTGCAAAGCACGTCGGGAGAACCGGTCTCGCGTAAGCGTACGCGTAATGTCGGTCTGGGCCACTTCGTCCAACAATACCGCCGAACCAAAGTATGACATGTTGGTAAGCAGTATGACTTATATTGCCCACAACTCACTTGTGTTCTACTCGTGCATATAACATCAACACATAAAACCTAGGCTCGGATGCCACTGTTGGGAAACGTAGTAATTTCAAAAAATTTCCTACGCACACGCAAGATCATGGTGATGCATAGCAACAAGAGGGGAGAGTGTTGTCTACGTACCCTCGTAGACCGAAGCGGAAGCGTTGACGCAACATAGAGGAAGTAGTCGTACGTCTTCCCGGTTCAACCGATCCAAGCACCGTTACTCCGGCACCTCCGAGTTCTTGGCACACGTTTAGCTCGATGACGCTCCCCGGGCTCTGATCCAGCAAAGCTTCGGGGAAGAGTTCCGTCAGCACGACGGCATGGTGACAATCTTGATGTTCAACCGTCGTAGGGCTTCGCCTAAGCACCGCTACAATATGACCGAGGTGTAATATCGTGGAGGGGGGCACCGCACACGGCTAAGGAACGACCACGAAGATCAACTTGTGTGTACTAGGGTGCCCCCTGCCCCCGTATATAAAGGAGCCAAGGGGAGGGGGCGGCCGGCCAAGGAGGGCGCGCCAAGGGGGAGTCCTACTCCCACCGGGAGTAGGACTCCCTTCTTTCCTAGTTGGATAAGGAGAAGGGGAAAGAGGAGGAAGAGGGAAAGGAAAGGGGGGGCGCCGCCCCCCTTCCCTTGTCCTATTCGGACTAGGAAGGGGAGGGGCGCGCGGCCACCTCTTGCCTCCTTTCCTCTTCTCCCTTAAGGCCCATGTAGGCCCAATAACCCCCCGGGGGGTTCCGGTAACCCCCCCGGTACTCCGGTAAAATCCCGATTTCACCCGGAACGATTCCGATATCCAAATATAGGCTTCCAATATATCGATCTTTATGTCTCGACCATTTCGAGACTCCTTGTCATGTCCATGATCACATCCGGGACTCCGAACAACCTTCGGTACATCAAAATACATAAACTCATAATGAAACTATCATCGTAACGTTAAGCGTGCGGACCCTACGGTTCGAGAACAATGTAGACATGACCGAAACACGTCTCCGGTCAATAACCAATAGCGGAACCTGGATGCTCATATTGGTTCCTACATATTCTACGAAGATCTTTATCGGTCAGACCGCATAACAACATACGTTGTTCCCTTTGTCATCGGTATGTTACTTGCCCGAGATTCGATCGTCGGTATCTCAATACCTAGTTCAATCTCGTTACCAGCAAGTCTCTTTACTCGTTCCGTAATACATCATTTCGCAACTAACTCTTTAGTTGCAATGCTTGCAAGGCTTATGTGATGTGCATTACCGAGAGGGCCCAGAGATACCTCTCCGACAATCGGAGTGACAAATCCTAATCTCGAAATACGCCAACCCAACATGTACCTTTGGAGACACCTGTAGAGCACCTTTATAATCACCCATTTACGTTGTGACGTTTGGTAGCACACAAAGTGTTCCTCCAGCAAACGGGAGTTGCATAATCTCATAGTCATAGGAACATGTATAAGTCATGAAGAAAGCAATAGCAACATACTAAATGATCGGGTGCTAAGCTAATGGAATGGGTCATGTCAATCAGAGCATTCACCTAATGATGTGATCCCGTTAATCAAATAACAACTCTTTGTTCATGGTTAGGAAACATAACCATCTTTGATTAACGAGCTAGTCAAGTAGAGGCATACTAGTGACACTCTGTTTGTCTATGTATTCACACATGTATTATGTTTCCGGTTAATACAATTCTAGCATGAATAATAAACATTTATCATGATATAAGGAAATAAATAATAACTTTATTATTGCCTCTAGGGCATATTTCCTTCAGCAGAGTAGCGTAAGTATTTCCCTCAGTTTTTGAGAACCAAGGTATCAATCCAGTAGGAGCCCACACTCAAGTCCCTCGTACCTGCACAAAGCGATAGCTACTCGCAACCAACGCGATTAGGGGTTGTCAAGCCCTTCATGGTCACTTACAAGAGTGAGATCTGATAGATATAATATTTTTGGTATTTTTGATATAAAGATGCAAAGTAAAAAGTAAAGACAAAGTAAAAAAGCAAAACAATATTAAAGTGATGGAGATTGATATGATGAGAATAGACGCCGGGGCCATAGGTTTCACTAGTGGCTTCTCTCAAGAGCATAAGTATTCTACGGTGGGTGAACAAATTACTGTTGAGCAATTGATAGAATTGAGCATAATTATGAGAATATCTAGGCATGATCATGTATATAGGCATCACGTCCGTGACAAGTAGATCGAAACAATTCTGCATCTACTACTATTACTCCACTCATCGACCGCTATCTAGCATGCATCTAGAGTATTAAGTTAGAAACACAGTAACGCTTTAAGCAAGATGGCATGATGTAGAGAGATAAATTCATGCAATATGAAATAAACCCCATCTTGTTATCCTCGATGGCAATGATACAATACGTGCCTTGCTGCCCCTTCTGTCACTGGGTAAGGACACCACAAGATCGAACCCAAAGCTAAGCACTTCTCCCATGGCAAGAACTACCAATCTAGTTGGCCAAACCAAACGGATAATTCGAAGAGACTTGCAAAGATAACCAATCATACATAAAATTCAGAGAAGATTCAAATATTATTCATAGATAGACTTGATCATAAACCCACAATTCATCGATCTCAACAAACACACCGCAAAAAGAAGATTACATCGAATAGATCTCCACAAGAGAGGGGGAGAACTTTGTATTGAGATTCAAAGAGAGAGAAGAAGCCATCTAGCTACTAACTATGGACCCGAAGGTCTGAGGTAAACTACTCACACTTCATCGGAGGGGCTATGATGATGTAGAAGCCCTCCGTGATGATGGCCCTCTTCCGGCGGAGCTCCGAAACAGGCCCCAAGATGGGATCTCGTGGATACAGAAAGTTGCGGCGGTGGAATTAGGTTTTTGGGTCCTGTTCTGATCGTTTGGGGGTACGTGTGTATATATAGGAGGAAGGAGTACGTCGGTGGAGCACCGAGGGGCCCCCGAGGCAGGGGGCGCGCCCTAGGGGGGGGCGCCCCCCACCCTTGTGACCTCCTCTTTGATCCCTTGCAGTAGGGTCCAAGTCTCCTGGATCACGTTGGTGAGAAAATCACGTTCCTGAAGATTTTATTCCGTTTGGACTCCATTTGATATTCTGTTTATCCGAAACACTGAAATAGGCAAAAAACCAATAATTCTGGCCTGGGCCTCCGGTTAATAGGATAGTCCAAAAAATAATATAAAAGTGGAAAATAAAGCCCAATATAGTCCAAAATAGTAGATAATATAGCATGGAGCAATCAAAAATTATAGATACGTTGGAGACGTATCGGTACTCATCCAAAGTACTCGCAAGCAAGGAGCTACACTACATATGTATGCATTGGTATCAAATGGAATACGGGTATCATATGTGGACTGAACTGCAGAATGCCGGAATACGGGGGGGGGGGATAGCTAATCCTTTCGAAGACTACGCTTCTGGTAACCTCCATCTTGCAACAGAAGAAGAGAGTAGATGGCAAGTTCACCAAGTAGCATCGCATAGCATAATCCTAACCGATGATCCTCCCGTCGTCGCCCTGTGAGAGAGCGATCACCGGTTGTATCTGGCACTTGGAAGGGTGTGTTTTATTAAGTATCCGGTTCTAGTTGTCATAAGGTCAAGGTACAACTCCGGGTCGTCCTTTTACCGAGGGACACGGCTATTCGAATAGATCAACTTCCCTGCAGGGGTGCACCACATTTCCCAACACGCTCGATCCCCTTTGTCCGGACATACTTTTCTGGGTCATGCCCGGCCTCGGAAGATCAACACATCGCAGCCCTACCTAGGCACAAAAGAGAGGTCAGCACGTCGGTCTAAATCCTATGGTGCAGGGGTCAAGGCCCATCGCCCATTGCACACCTGCACGTTGCATACGCGGCCGGAAGCAGAACTAGCCCCCTTAATACAAGAGCAGGCTTACGGTCCAATCCGGCGCGCGCTGCTCAGTCGCTGACGTCACGAAGGCTTCGGCTGATACCACGACGTCGAGTGCCCATAACTATCCCCGCCTAGATGGTTAGTGCGTATAGACCAGTGGCCAGACTCAGATCAAATACCAAGATCTCGTTAAACGTGTTATCTTGAAATAACCGCGAACGCCGACCAGGGCCAGGCCCACCTCTCTCCTAGGTGGTCTCAACCTGCCCTGTCGCTTCGCCACAAAGATCAACACAGAGGGCCGTCGGGAAAGTATGTCCTTCCAACCCCCAATTCGTGAATCAACCGCGGGTACTCCTCGAGCCAACCCGACTTTAGTCATCACATGTATCATGTATAAAGTATATAGTATATACCCGTGATCACCTCTCGAGTGATCACGGCCCGATAGTATAGCATGGCAGACGGACAAGAATGTAGGGCCACTGATGATAAACTAGCATCCTATACTAAGCATTAGGATTGCAGGTAAAGGTAACAATAGTAGTAACAAGGACAGGCTATGCATCAGGATAGGATTAACGGAAAGCAGTAACATGCTACACTACTCTAATGCAAGAAGTAGAGAGAAGAGTAGGCGATATCTGGTGATCAAAGGGGGGCTTGCCTGGTTGCCCTGGCGAGAGAGAGGGGTCGTCAACACCGTAGTCGTACTGGGTAGCAACGGCGTCAGTCTCGTAGTCTACCGGAGAGAAGAGGGGGAAGAAACAATTAATACAATGTAAACAGATGCATGACAAGACAACAAGCGGTACTAGGGGTGTTCTAATGCGGTGCTACACGATACTGGCGAAGGGGGATAACATCCGGGAAAGTTTCCCCGGGGTTTCACGTTTTCGGACAGATGAACCGGAGGGGGAAAGTTGCGTGTTCACTATGTTAGGGATGCTTGGCGGACGAACGGGCTGCATAGTCGGATTCGTTTCATCGTTCTGAGCAACTTTCATGTACAAAGTTTTTCCATCCGAGTTACGGTTTATTTTATATGAATTTTCAAAGTTTTAAATGATTCTTTGAATTCCTGGAATTAATTAATTCGAATTTAAATCAATATCAAATTGCTATGGGTACACAGAAAATGTACCCAGAGATGTGCAATTGTGGCTAACATGTGGGGACAGCCTGCTGAGTCAGCTGGTCTACCATTGACCATTGATTAGTCAACTAGGTCAATGGGACCCGCCTGTCATTGACTAGGCTAGTCCCAGTCAGCTGTTTGACTAGTCAATGGGCCCAATGGGGCCCAGGTGTCATTGAGTGATTATTTTTAACAGACTTTAGTTAATTCCAGTGAGGTTAATTAGGATGGTGGGGTCCGATGTCAGTGGAATTAGTGGCTTCATTAATGGTTTAGCGATGCCACACCAGCAGGTTAACGCGGGCGAGGCCGAGTGCGCTGGAGTTGGTCGTCCAGCCGCTTCCGGCGACGGTTCGACAAGCGGCAGGGCCCGTTGGACAGCTCGAGTTGTCGCGCATTGGATGGTGGGGGCTGTATGTGCAGGGGAGACCTCCAGCGGCGCCGACGTCGAGGTTTGCGGCGGCCTGAGCTTGGACTAGGGCGGCAGTGGCATGGAGCACGGATGCGAACGAGCTAGCGGGGCATGCACGCGTAGCTGGAGCAGTGGTAGGCAGCGGCCACAGATCAGCAGCAGGAGCGGCCAGATGTGGGGCGCAGCGGCGCGAGGAGCATGAGGGGCCGGGGTGGGCGAGGCCAGCGCGCGGTAGCAGTAGGAGCTGGCCACGGCGGGCGACCAAGGCCATGGCCGGCGCGTAGGCGCACATCGACGAGGCATGCCATGGATGCAGGGGGGTGTGGCCGGCGCAGGTCGCGGCACAGGCAGCAGCAGCAACGAAACATGGGCGGGGCCGGCGGTGCGCGACGACGCGAGCGAGGCGGGTCGGCGCGGTGACCGCAAGGAGAGGGAAGAAGAGAGGGGCGCGACCCACGAGCGATGCTGAGGTTCGGGGCGGCGAGGTTATGCTGTAGGCCGTTGGGGAAGGGGACGAGGAGGCGGCGCCGGCGCGGTCGGGGCGGCGGTGGTCGGCGAGGTAGAGGCGGGGCGATGGGCGGCGGCGCCAGGGAAGATGGGGTCGGGGCGGTTTGCCCCGATCCAGAAACCGGGGGGAGTGGGGGAGCGAGCGAGTGGGGGGGAGTGGGGGCGATGGGCTAGGGTTTCGGGGTGTGGTTGGGTTAAGTGCTGGGGGTGGGCTTGCTGGGCCGAGGCCCATTTGGGGGGTCTTTCTCCTCTTTTACTTTTCTGTTAATTTTCTTTTAATTTATTTCTTTTCTGTTTTCACTTATCTCTTAAGTTTAATTAGTTTTATTAATTAGTGCATTAGATCATAAATTGGTAGTTCTAATTATACCTCAACCGCATTAAATTGAGAACTTTAAATAAAGTAGTTTTCATTTGTTTTTTTAATATTTTCAAAGCGTTTAAAGAATTATTTTGTTGCTGTTTTGTTCATCTTAGAGTTTTAAATTTTTTATAAAAGTGTGATTTCTCCACCATAAATACCTATGCATTATTCAGCACAACCCAAACATTTTAGTTTTAATGTTTGAAAACTTTTAGGTTTGACTTGATTTTGAATTTGAATCGGTTTCGAACTAATGCGAGATTAGGAACAGTAACCGCGGTGATGTGGCATCATTAGCAGAGGTTTACTGTAGCTTAATTATCCGTACGTTGTCGTGGTTCTAACTCTAACAGTGATGTAGGGGGGTATGTATGGAGAGGCTAGATCTTAGCTATGGAGTAGTTGTAAGGACGCAAGGTTTACGAGTTTAGGCCCTTCTCGAAGGAAGTAACAGCCCTACGTCTCGGTGCCCGGAGGCGATCGACTGAATTATGTGTGTATGAATAACAGGGGTGCCAACCCTTGATACTGAGGAGGGGGTGGCTTATATAGAGTTCGCCAGGCCCCTCCAGCCCTCAGTAATGCAAGGTTTAAAGTACATTAAGACTGGGGGTTACTGGTAACGCCCCTAATAAAGTGTTATGATGACCATAAAAGCTACTTAATGACCGACCGTTTGCGTGCAGGGTGACTTCAGATCTCCTGGCAGTCGAGTGGTTGGATCTTGGTCGAGTGATTGCTTCGTGGTCGAGTGTCTTGAATCCGTCGAGTGGGATACCTCCAAGTCGATTGAGAGGTGACTTCTTCTAGGGATGTCCTTGGGTAGGGTACTTAGGACAGGTCCATGCCCCTACCCTAGGTACATAGCTTCATCATTAGCCCCCGAATGAATCGAGGTTCGAGTGGGGAAGGAGTTGGGGATCTTTCCGACTGGTTCTTCATGTTATATGAACGTCTTGTTTTGGATCAATTGTCACGGATGACGTCGTCAACTTCTTTCAGTCGCCTTGATCCATTCTTGGCCTCTTGTCGAGTGAATTTCTTTACTTGTGAAGTTCCGAGTGATGGTGTGAAAGGGATCTTCTGTTTGACGAGTTGTTCTGTGGCCCGTGGATTTTGCGGGATTTGAATTTCGGGAAGCGCGCGGGACGGGGGCGGCCGCAGTAATCGGATGGGATAGGACGGAAGCTCCTCGATCCCCGCGCCACCTTTTTCGCCACGTACCGCGCGCGCCCGTTGCGGGATTTGACGGGATTGCCTGGGCCTACCAGTCAGCCACTCGGAAGCGACCTCTTATAAGCTGCCGGCTCGGGACCCCCGAACAGTGCGCCTTCACTTTCCCCCCTTCCTTCACAAGATCCTCCGCCACCTCCGCTCCCACCTTGGTGCCGTAGGTCTGTTCGAGCTTCGCCGGCGACGATGGTGAAGGAGAAGACGTCGGCTCTGGAGCGCGCGAAGAAGGCGGCGGTGCAGGGGAAGGGGAAGAAGTCCGCTCGGGGCGGATCTTCCTCGAGGACTGCTCTGCGCAAGGATTGGATCCAGGGCGACTGGATGCCGTCGGTGATTCGGCAGGATGATCTCGATGATCTGGTCGAGAGGGGATTCATTCCCCATGAATCTGCGTGCCTCCTTGGGAAAGAAGTCGAACCCCAGCCTCTTGATGGTGAGTGCGTCCTCCTCGCCACCCATATCGATCGTGGATTCTCTCTGCCTCCTCATCCTTTTTTCCGGAGCTTCTTGAACTTCTTCGGAGCGCAGCTCCATCACTTTACTCCCAATTCTATTGTGTATCTTGCTGCTTTCGTTTCCTTGTGTGAAAACTTCTTGGGTTGCCGCCCCCATTGGGGACTCTTCAAGCACATCTTCACTTGCCGCTCTCAGTCGGTCAAGAAGGCCAAGTCGAGTGACGAACGGACGCAGGTGATCCAGCTGTGCGGGGGTCTGGCGATCCAGATGAGGGGAAAAAGTTCCTTTCCCGTCTATCACTTTTCCCGAGTCAATCCGTTGGTGGCAGTCGACTTGGTTTTACTGTAAAGACCAGGTGACCCCAGGACAGTCGACTGGGCTTCCCCCTTTATTACTACTGGGCATAAACCGGCCTACCTGGGCCGGATTAACTTCATCAGTAGATCAAAGGTGTTAAAGCCTAAAGAAGCAGATAAAGGCCCAGGGCCCGTAGTCGGTTTACAACCTGTAGCCGTACATCGACGTTTGTGCATATACTTGTACTGTAAGTTAGGAACAAGGAGGGACCAACTCGGATACGAGTACGAACCGGTGTTAGGACTCTCTGAACCGGCGGGTGTCACCCGTGTATATAAGGGGGCGACCTGGCGGCGGTTCAGGGACGACAAACAACAACTCGAGACATAGGCGAAGCTTGTTTGCTCCCTAGTCATCGAAACCCCATCAATTCCATCACAACTAGACGTAGGCTTTTACCTTCCTTGAAGGGGCCGAACTAGTATAAACTCTCTTGCGTCCTTGTGTCCGCTTTAACCCCTTCAAGCTAACCTATCGCAATGGCTCCACGACTAAGTCCTTTTTCTAGGACATCTACCGTGACAAAACCACGACAGTTGGCGCCCACCGTGGGGCTATCACACGATGGTTTCCGGTTCTTGGAGGGCCACTTTGAAGGACTCGAGGGCTATGCTGTAGGACGGATGACTAAGAGTCGTCACGGCAGGCTCTACATCAACGACGCAGGCTGGGGCCCCGAGGCCGGCTCAGTTGAGTACGGGTACCGGGTCCCCTTTGGTAGCATTCACGTTTTCATTGGTAAGATCGGTGAACCGGGCCCTGAGCCGGACATCTGCACCGACCTCGTCGAGACGGCTCAGCGTGCGCAATCCGCCCGGGTTAAACCGGCCATGAAGCGTGCCTTCGTGGGAGTCATCCATGGAGGAAGTCATGAGGACGGATCGGGATTTCGTGAGGCGACTATCATTTGTTCCGGTGACGAATCTTCGGCCGGAGAAACTGAATCTCTTTATCAGCTACAAGATGGCCGGATTGGGAGCTGTTCCGATGGCGACAGTATTCCGGACCCCTCTGATCTGCCCAACCGGGTTGGAATATTCATGGCCGGAACACAAGCAGCGCTTCATTCTTCGACAACTGCGGCAATGATTTCCGGTTCAGCAGCAGCGACGGCCGCTGGGGCAGGAGGCCCTGTGCGCCCGCCGGCTTAGGTTCTATCAGAGCTATTTGATGCGTGCTTATGTGCGCCCGCTGTGCTTATGGCGGAAGTTAATCCGCCAGATCAGGACGTTCACAATACGGAGATTGCAAGGGTAAAGGAACAGATCACCCAGGCCAAAGCGGATCTGGCGGCTGAGGACACCAGGATGGCCGTAGAGCGGGCTGCTTTAGACGCACAGGCCTACAGGCTTATGTTAGACCAGAGCGCATCACATGAAGTCATGAGGAGGAAGCACCGATCCCGCCTACCTCCGGTTTTCAAGGCCAGAGACCTTTTCAACACTCCAGGGCCAAGAGCCGGCAATCCGCTGGAGGGGAACCAGGCAGAAGCCCCTGGGACCGGTGCACCGGTTCAGCCTCGTCAGATCGACCCGCCTCGTCAAAACACCATTGTACCTCAGGCTGCTTTAACACCCCCGGGTCACTACTCCAACCCAATGGACAATCTTGTTGCCGCTGCTGCACGGCTGGAGGCCATTCCAATTGAAGGTGACTCGTCGCAGGCAGTAGAGACACGACGGGTCAAGGAACTTCTGAGGACCGCTTTGGCCCAACAGGAAGCATACTCGTACAGCCGCGACCGGATGCACTCGACCCCTCGTCCAAGACGGAGCTATAACAAACATATGGATGAACTGGAAGTATCGAGTAATGAACGACGTGGGGCACCCCGGGACAACAACCCAGCGGGTGGTGCTGATGACGCTCAGGGAGTGGTGGACCGGGCCCGCACGCGCAGGGAGGCCGAGTTAGCGCACAGCATCAGGCTCGGCAGCTCACGCCGGTTCATCCAACCACCTTGACTGAACCTGGTGTTACTTCCAGTTCTTTGGGGGTGCCTTGCCTTATCCCCGCTTTACGTAACGTGCGCCTGCCCAAGGATTTCAAAGGCCCGCGCAAGGTACCAAATTACACGGTGGATCAACCTCCAGAGACATGGGTGGAGAGCTATGAGATGGCCATGGAGATGCTTGATGTGGATGACGCGGCGTGTGCAAAATACTTCACCATGATGATCGAAGGAACGGCCCGTACTTGGTTAAAAAGCTTGCCGGCTAATTCTATCAGTTCATGGGCCCAATTACGGGCCCGGTTTATCAGCAATTTCAAAGATACCTGTAAACAGCCTATGTCGATAGTGGACTTAGCTGCATGCGTCCAGGAGGAAGGAGAATCAACGACTCATTGGGTGCGCCGGGTTTCACAAGTGTTGCACTCCTCAGACCGCATCAACGCTGACACCGCAGTATTAACCCTAGAGGGCAACTGCCGGTTTGGACCCCTGAAGCTGAAGTTGGGACGGATGAAGCGTCATTGCACCGACATGGGGACTCTCATGGCCGCTTTGGTGAAATATGCTGATTCTGATAGTACCAAGGATCCCGAATCTGATGATGACAAGACAGGGAAGGGAAAGAAGAACAGCAGCTCCAAAGGTCAGCAGCATCACTGGGTAGGCAATGGCGGAGGAGGCAAGCGTAAAGCGGATGGTAACATGGACTTTGTGGCTAATACCAACGCACAGACAATGGCCAGCGACGCAAGGGTAGGCCGAAAAATCAGAATCGTAGTGGGGCACCCAACCCTAACCCAAACCGCCTAAACTATCTGCTAAGCCAGCCCTGTCCAACATGGGACGAAGGAGGAACCAGCAAACCACCTTTGGAAGGATTGCTTTATTATGCAGGAGTTCAAGAATTCTAATAATTTCCGGTATGATCGTGAATCTGGCGATGGCTCAGGGTCCGGGCGGGTTACGGTGGAGGAAGTTCCGGTTCAGGGTTTAATGGTAATCCGGGCGGAAATAATGGTCAAAATAATCGGAACAACCAGGGTGGTTACAACCAACAGCAGCAGCAGCAGTCGGGTTACCAGAGCAACCCAAAGCAGTTGAGTGGTGGACAGTACCATGTCTTTACCACTAGCTTGGACAAGCGAGACCGGAAGGTTTAGAGGCGGGCAGTCAACTCTGTTGAACTGGCCATACCCCGTTATCTACGTTGGTCTGAACAGCCCATCATATGGAGCAGAGAAGATCACCCACCCCAGGTCGATAATCCGGGTCAGTTGGCTCTGGTGGTGGCGCCTCAGGTGGGAGGTTATAAGTTCACCAAGGTGCTCATGGATGGAGGGAGCAGCATTAACATCCTGTACTATGAGACCTTCCGTCGTATGGGACTAACAGATAAGAATCTCAAACCGTCTAATACAGTATTCCACGGTGTAGTGCCTGGCAGATCAGCATATCCCGTTGGTAAGATAGCTCTGGAAGTGGCCTTTGGGGATGATCATGATTCCAGGTCGGAGACATTGACGTTTGAAGTGGTGAAAATCCAAAGTCCATATCATGCCCTGTTTGGGCGACCGCATACGCCAAGTTTATGGCTCGGCCCTGTTATGTGTATTTGCAGCTCAAGATGCCGGGTCACAAGGGGACAATAACGGTTCACGGAAGCCGCAAAATCGCTTTGGAATGCGAGGAAGGAGATGCGGCTTATGCAGAGTCGGTTTGTGCCACCGAGGAGTTGAAGTACTATAAAGACAATGTTGATCCGGCGGACATGACTCCGTTGAAGAAGCCAACTACGGAGCATGATCCGGCCCTGAAGTTCAAATCGGCAGCAGAAACTAAGCTTGTTGACTTCGTACCTGGCGATTCGTCCAAGCAGTTCAGCATCAGTGCCAACTTGGATCCGAAATAGGAAAGCGCGCTCATCGAGTTCATCCGTGAGAATCGGGACATTTTTGCATGGAACCTCTCTGACATGCCAGGTGTACCGAGGCAACTCGCTGAGCACACACTTAATGTGGATCCTAAATACAAACCGGTGAAACAGTTCCTCCGCGGTTTAACGAAGAAAGACGCAAGGCGATTGGAGAAGAGGTAGCCAGGCTCTTAGCAGCTGGCTTTATTGTTGAAGTTTTTCACCCTGAGTGGCTTGCCAATCCGGTGCTGGTCCTCAAGAAAAACGGCACCTGGCGCATGTGTGTGGATTACACAGATCTTAATAAGGCTTGTCCAGCAGATCCTTTTGCCCTCCCCCGTATTGATCAAATTATTGATGCTACGGCGGGTTGTGAGCGTTTAAGTTTTTTGGATGCGTATTCTGGCTATCATCAGATCAAAATGGCAGTTAAGGACCAGGAGAAGACAACATTTATAACTCCCTTTGGAGCCTTCTGCTATGTGTCTATGCCCTTCGGGCTCAAGAGTGCCCAGGCAACTTACCAACGGTGTGTACAAAATTGTCTTCACAAGCAGATTGGCCGTAATGTACATGCTTACGTGGATGATATCGTGGTTAAATCCAGGGAGAAGGAGACTCTGATTGATGATTTGAAGGAAACCTTTGATAACCTGAGAACATACAAGATGATGCTTAATCCGGACAAGTGTGTCTTTGGTGTACCGGCGGGCAAGCTATTGGGTTTTCTAGTGTCCAACAGGGGAATTGAGGCTAATCCGGAGAAGATCACGGCTATCACCTCCCTGGCTAAACCGAAGTGTATCAACGATGTTCAACGCCTGGCAGGCCGGATTGCTGCGCTAAGCCGGTTTATCAGTCGCCTGGGTGAGAAGGCAATCCCTTTGTATCAGATGTTGAAAAAGACGGATCAGTTTGTCTGGAGTTCTGCTGCTGATGAAGCATTTGAGGACTTAAAGCGGCAATTGGCCAATCCGCCTGTGCTCGCCGCTCCCATTGACAAGGAGCCGTTACTGCTATATGTTGCTGCTAATGTTCGGGCGTCAGCGTGCTATTGTGGTGGAGCGAAAGGAGGCAGGTAAGGAGCATCCGGTTCAACGTCCGGTCTATTACATCAGCGAGGTGCTCATTGAGTCCAAGCAAAGGTATCCGCATTGGCAGAAGCTGGTGTATGGAGTTTTTATGGCAAGCCGGAAGCTTAAACAATACTTTCCAAGGGCACCAATTACGGATGGTCAGTTCTGCTCCGATATCATCCAGAACCGGTACCACGTAAGGCACACACGGACGCACCGCCCCCCCACCACACCCAGCAACAAATTTCCAAGGGCACTCCAATTACGGTGGTCAGTTCTGCTCCTTTGGGAGATATCATCCAGAACCGGGAAGCAACTGGCCGGATTGCAAAGTGGCATAGAGCTGGGGCCGTACGGTTTGAAATATGTGCCTCGGACAGCGGTTAAGTCTCAAGCACTTGTTGATTTCATCAATGATTGGACGGAAATGCAAGCACCTGAAGAAAAGCCGGATCATACGTATTGGACCATCCATTTTGACGGATCCAGGCAGTTGGAAGGCTCGGGGGCTGGAGTCGTATTAACTTCCCCACGAGGTGATAAGTTTTGTTATGTTCTCCGTTTAATGTTCCCTTGTACTAACAATGCAGCTGAGTATGAAGCCTTGCTCCATGGTCTCCGGATGGCTAAGGAGATGAATCTAAGTCGAGTTAAGTGCTTCGGTGACTCGGACCTTGTGGCTCAGCAAGTGTCTGGCACTTGGGACTCCAAGGACCCACTCATGGCAGCATATCGTCGTGAGGTGGATACTGTCGCAGGTTATTTCAAAGGCTATCAGGTGGACCACGTGGACCGGCGGAAAAATGAAGCGGCAGACGCTTTAAGCCGGCTGGGCTCTCAGCGCAAACCGGTCCCACCCAATGTTTTTCTGGATGTGCTGCACAACCCGTCGGTCAAGATCCCTGGTGAAGAGGATTTGGCTATTCCTGATCCGGAGGCTCAATTGGTGGCGGCTCTTCATGTTATTCCGGATTGGACGCTTCCTTACCTGGCGTACAAGAACCGGGGTGAGTTGCCAGAGGATGAGATTCTAGCCCGGCAGATAATCCGGCGATCCAAGTCCATGGCTATCATCAACGGCGAGTTGCATCATTGCAGTATATCAGGAGCTTTTCAACGCTGTGTGTCTCCTGAAGAAGGCCGTGAAATTTTGCGTGAGATCCACGAAGGAGATTGTGGTCACCACGCCGGTTCAAAGTCTCTGGTGGCTAAAGCGTTTCGCCATGGTTTTTATTGGTTAACTGCTCATGCTGATGCGGAGGATCTGGTCAGACGATGTGATGGTTGCCAAAGGTTTTCAAGGCGTGCTCATGTACCGGCTCAAGAATTGAGAATGATTCCAATTACTTGGCCGTTTGCGACTTGGGGGCTGGATATGGTTGGGCCTTTCAAAAGGTCCAAAGATAAGAAGACCCACCTCCTGGTGGCGGTTGACAAGTTTACAAAGTGGGTGGAGGCAGAACCTGTTAGCAAGTGTGATGCGGCCACGGTGGTTCAGTTCATCAAAAAGGTGATTTTCCGGTTTGGCTTTCCACACAGTATTATCACAGATAATGGTACCAATTCCAAAGGTGCTATGAAGGAGTTCTGCGAACGTGAGCACATCCGGCTCGACGTTTCATCAGTGGCTCACCATCACAGTCCAATGGTCAAGCAGAAAGAGCTAATCAAGAGATCTTGAGAGGCATCAAGCCCCGGCTTATGGTTCCTTTGCAGAGAACGCCGGGTTGTTGGGTAGAAGAATTACCATCTGTGTTATGGAGCATCAATACAACACCCAACAGATCAACAGGATACACACCGTTCTTCATGGTTTATGGAGCGGAGGCGGTTCTCCCCAGTGATATCCGTCATGATTCACCTCGTGTCACGGCTTATATTGAAGCGGACAACGAGACAGCACGGCAAGATGCTTTGGACCGGTTGGATGAAGAGCGTGACATCGCAGCCGCCCGATCGGCGATTTACCAGCAGGATCTTCGTCGTTATCATAGTCGCCGGGTCAGAACCAGAACCTTTCAGGAAGGAGATTTGGTGCTTCGGCTCATCCAAGATCAGACTAATGCATAAGCTATCCCCACCTTGGGAGGGGCCTTTCGTGGTCAGCAAGAATCTGCACAACGGGTCGTACTATCTGATCGATATTCGAGAGCATAAGGACTCACGTACATCAGAGGAGGAGACTAACAGGCCGTGGAATATAGCTCATCTTCGGCCTTACTACACCTGAGCCATTGGCTATACTTATGTACATATTACGACAATGTATATATTATGATTAAATATAATAAACCGGAACCTCAGCTAAAGCGGGGTATCTGTTCTTTTACATCATGTGAGGTTACACGGAGTTGCTCTAAAGCGGCCTCCGGTTTACCCCTTGAGTTCGCTTTGCTAAAAGCATCGTGTTATATCACTTGGAGGATTGGTCGTGTCCGAACCAATACCATGCCTCTTGATAGGCGAGAGCCACCAGATCACTTGGGGACTTGGTCATGTCTGAACCAGTCATGCCTCTTGATCGGCCTAAGGCCACAGAATCACTTGGGGGCTTGGTCGAACCCGAACCATGACCATGCCATTTGGTCGGCATAAATGCCACGGTTTCATTTGGGGACCTGGCTGACTAGAACCATAGTTACACCTAACGGGAGCTTGGTCGTGTTTGGCCATGGTAACGCCATTTGATCAGCTTAAATAAAACTTTTCTTTTGCTTCACACTTTTCTTTGAAGGGGGGTTTTTTGCTTTTCATTGTGTTTCTTAAACCGACAAACAAATTTTTTTTCAATTGACGGAACACAGTTCACGTCAATCCGGAGACTATTTGACCGGTTTGATCCGTGTTGTTAACATCCTCTTATGGAGTAACACGGTGTTTATTATAACCCGGCACGGTTTACATGGTAAAACCAGCGTCATATATATATACAGGAGTTGTTATCTCCTCCAACAGTGTGGGTTTGCAAAACTCCGCTTCAAGATTGGCCAAGCCAACTTCACACTCAACGATGGCAGGTATTATGTATCTCAAAAATTTGATCATATACTTAAAATTTTGTTTTGATTTCATATATGCAGACATCATATTCCGCCTGACGGTACAACCGCGGTGGCACTTGACGAATTTTTCATTTCAGAAAGTGTTTTGGAAAGTTCATTGCCACAGGAAGAACAAATTATGCACGAAGGCATATCAACATCAAAGGTATCAGCTAGCCTATTACAAGGCAACATGGTGCCCATAATAATATAATTGTTTTTCGCGAAGAAGAGGCAGTTTTAAACCGGCGTCTGGTTCAAGCTTGGTCACCAGCCTGGCCTGATGGTTGTGGGTCGTCCTGCGCCGCTTCAGCCTCCGTATCCCTACCCAGTGGCTGGAAATCCACAGTTGTCCAGTCGATTCCCATTAATGCTTGAAAAAACGCTTCATCGTGGATCAGCAAGGATGGGTCAATATCGGGAGCGTAAGTATGCTTACGGATTGGAGGAATCAGATTTTCCGATTCATGGATTGGCGCAGCTATTCGCTTGTTCTGACTGTCATATTGCGCTTGATAACGAGACAAGTCTGCTTCCTCAGCCAACTGACAAGCTAGTGGACGCACCTCCCGGTTTATCGCTCGCAGATCCGCTTCACCGAATTCTGATCCGTCTTCCTTCAAGCTGGGATAGCCCTGAGCCGCTTCAACAGGATCAAAATCCGGCACCCAGGCTTTTGCCCGGATTAAAGCATTGATTGGCCGGTTCGAGCAGCAGATTTCTTTAGCTCTTCAATCCGGGCAGGAAGCACCGACAGTTTCATCAGAGTATCTTGAATCAAAGTAGGCGCCGGTTTGTTATGAGAGGCGGTACAGATGATCCGCTGGGCACCAGTATACAATTGTTCAACCAATGTATAGGCGGCTTTTAGCTTCTTCCGTACATCTGACCCCAAGTGACCAATGCGTGTCCCTGAAATACCATAAAGGGTTAATAAACCGGCGACTTTGTCAGAAGGCAGAGCCAATTCAGTAGGAAACTGGCTTACCAAAGATAGTAGCAGTCATGGCATGCATGTGCCGCTTTATGCTGGTCAGTTCATCTGCCACTGGTTTTAGTGCAGCCTCAGCATCCTCTGCTCGTTTGATCAAAGCGGATTTCTCAGTCCGCCCGTTTCTTCTTGAAGTTCTCCTTAAGTTGTTCCATGGCGCTTAAGGCACTGGCCAATTCCTCTTTTGCTTTGGAGGTTTCAGCTTGTTGGGTTTTCAGGGCTTCTTGAAGATCGATGACTTGGTTCTCTTTCGTCTTCAGCTCCGCCTGCATGCATACAGATATATGCTTTAACAAATTGGTAGAAGGATTCAAGTACCAACCACATAACAAGTTATGCGCTTAGTACTTGGGGGCTAATGCATATTTGATCTAAAGCGGCCTCCGGTTTACCCCTTTCATCTTTCGATTGTTTACAAAGTCCCAAGATCAATACAAGTATTCAACTTGGCACTTGGGGGCTAATGGCTACTTAATCATATATATTCTGAAACGGTAGTTTCAATTACTTAAAGTACCGGTTTAACTACGCTAAAGTTGAACCGGCCCTTGGGGGCTACATCAGCAAATTTCAAAGCAACAAGATTTATATTATTTAAGTCCCGGTTTGAAAGAATATTCCAAACCGGCCCTTGGGGGCTAGGAGAGTCAGGAATGGAAGCATACAAGCAGGAAGGAGCATATGGAAATTACCTCATATTTGTCTTTCATCATGTTACCAGACCGGCTTCATAGTCACGGCTGGTATACAGCCGGTTCAGATAGCCGGAATGGATATCTTGGGCGTTCAGAGCAGCGTAAGTCGTCAGATCAGCGTTCCACTTGCCTTTACCAAAGGCAGCAAGTTCTTCCTTGGCAGAATGTTTGGATAAAGCGACAGGATTGTTTGGCTCAGTATGGCCAGTACCAGTAATGACAACCTCATCATCTTTGGTACCGCCGGTTTGCACTGGAGCTGTTGGCTTGTCAGTAGGCTTTGCTGGACCGGTGGAGCTTTCAATCCGGATGGAACCTGTAGGCTGATGGGTAGGACCTGAGGTGTCAGTAGGTCTCTCTTCTGCAATAAGATCATCATCTTGCTGCGGTGGATCGTTGGGAATATCCTCAGGAATAGCCGCTTCAGCATTGGGTGTCTTGTCCGCTTCAAGAACGACATCTTCTTCGGCCGCTTTGTCCAGGCGGGCCTTCTTGCTTGGCCTAGGTTTGGCCCTGAGAAGAATAACAAAATCAAATACAGATATGTTCTAAGGCAATGTACTGCAAACATCACAATAAGTATAGCTTACCCAAGCACCGTTTTGAGCGGTGGGAGCTGAGTAGCCGATGACTCGCCAGAAGATGAGTGGGAAAGTAACCTGATAATCGGAGTCAGACGGATTAAGAGGTTGACGAAAGCAGCCCGCTTTAGGACAAGCACTGACAAGCAATTAGAGACCTCGGAATGACGTTTCCGAACCGGACTGTTCGGTAAACCGGCGGAGGTAACTACCTGGCCGCTGTGCCGGGTGGTGCGGCGAGCTTCGTGTTGTTGGTCTTCATAAGAAGTTTAGGATCCAAATAAGCAAGAGGATGAGAAAATTTAACTTTCCGGTTTGCCTGACGGATTTTTTGTGAAGGCAAAGTTTCTGAATCGGAAGAGAGAATAATTACCTCTGCAACATCCGCGTGGCTGGCTTCGGACATCATCCTGACAAATATCATCATCAATAAGACGCATGAAAAATAAACCAAGTGAGTCAAGCTCTACCTCAAAGTCCGGATTATCACTCATCGTCAGGAGCCGGATTAGAAGAGGCAGTGGTTCTTTTCCTATGGGCAGTCTTCTTCACAGCTTTAGTTTTTTGCCGGGTTGCTCTTTCCGGTTTGTCTGGTTTTTCTGTTCTCCTGCGGCAGTTTTTTGCTCCAAAACGGATCATCGCCCTGATTATGCAGACACTGATATTAAAAACAATGACCAGACATATCAATAACAGATTCAGCAAAGAGAAAAATCAAAGTCTACAGCTGGTGGTTTGTTGGTGGCACAGAAGGGAAGCAGGCCGGTTCTGGCGCAGATGTGTTCTGGTTCATTCAGTATCTTACGCACAGCCTCTGTGATTTCTTCTCCAGAGAGCTGGAGTCTTGAGTGTTGCGTGGGTCATCAACACGGTCAGTAATACTGGCACATCAAACCGGAGCGCAGACTAAGAGGCAGTATGCTCCATGATATCCAACAGCGAGCAAGGTCAACCCCTGTTAAACCGTTGGCCATAAAAGCTCTGAGCTTTGATAGCTGAGGAGCATATTTACTTCTCTCATGTGCAGTCAATCTTTGTGGAGAAGGGTGTGTGTTGCTGAGCCGCTCCGGTCGAAAGCCAGGCAAGGGATTTTCACCAGCAGGGGAGGTGTCTTTGCAGTAGAATCATGTCTGATTCCATTCTTTGGGGTCGCTATGCAGTTTTGCGTGAGGGTATGTGACCTCTTTCCTTTTCTGAATCGCCACACCACCCAACTCCGTATTGGAGCCGTCAGTAAATTCAGTACGACGGTTTAGATGGAATAGGTCTCTGAACCGTTCCACTGTGGGCTCCTCTTGAAAGAACACTTCACAGAGCACTTGGAAGTGAAACATATTTGTAACAGAGTTGGGGCCAGTATCTTGTGGATGGAGCTAGAAATCGGCTAAGACATCCCGGTAAAATTTAGAATCGGGCGGCTTAAAGCCCCGGGCTAAGTGATCTACGAAAACAACAACCTCTCCTTCTCGAGGTGTGGGAGGGCATTCTTTGCCAGGAGCCCTCCAATGGATTGTATCCTTACTGCCTAAAGCACCAATCAGGACTAAATCGTCCAGTTCAGCCTCTGTGACGCGAGAAAGAACCCAATTGCACTCGTACACTTGCTTGGCCATGATGGAATCTATAAGGTAAAAGATCCCGGTTCAAAAATGCATTGATTAAAATGCACTGGTATGTACAATGTTAAACCGGAAACAGCCCTATCTAAACCGGAGTTTCATGAAGCAACCTACATCTGGCGGTTCAACAAGGGGACTAATGGCATATACCGGTTTGGAAAATTTTCTATAAGGTTAAACCGCCTGACCTAAACATTGAAGCAATTGAGATTGCGGATGGTTAAGTATGCAGAAACAGGTTTCACAAGATCTTGTTACGGCGTTGGATCTGAAGCAAGTTCAGAAAATAAGAAAAATAGTCGAAGATCAAAGCAGAACAGTATTGAATCAATGAGCAGAAGTATATGTGAGATCTATGGTTTTGGGCAGGAAACTAGCGGCGGATACTGAAAGTTACCGCTACACAAAGCAAGGGTTTACATGTGCATCCAGGAGCTTATACATGAGTATGAACAAGTGATGAACACCGCAAGAACACGAAGCCTAGATCAGATCTATGTTGAGAAGAACAGAAGACCTACCAGAGCTGAGGAAGACGCGGAAGGTCGCCGCGGCTTTCTGGTGCATTCAAGTTGATGCAGCGGCCAAGGGTGATGCAGAAGACGACGGCGGCGGCGGAGCTCTGAGACTGGCGACGCGAGGAAGACGAAGAGGAAGGGCACTAAGGGAAGAAAAGAAATGACCCTTCGGGCCTATTTATAAGGCAAAGGACATGTGTCAGGCGCGGGGATCAAGGGACCGCAGATTTTGGAAGTGGGGCGGTCACCTCGGTCATTGCGAATCTATTAAACAAGAGGATATCATGGATGTTTTCTTTATGACAGATGATGTCATGCCGGTTTATAGCAAACAGAGAAGATGACGTCACGGCGGTTCAACAACTACAAGAAGATGTTGAAGACGAAGATTTTTGCTAAGGATTGACATGAACCTGTTCAAATCAATCTGGGGCCTAATGTTGGGGATATTACTACTGGGCATAAACCGGCCTACCTGGGCCGGATTAACTTCATCAGTAGTTCAAAGGTGTTAAAGCCCAAAGAGGCAGATAAAGGCCCAGGGCCCGTAGTCGGTTTACAACCTGTAGCCGTACATCGAGCTTTGTGCATATACTTGTACTGTAAGTTAGGAACAAGGAGGGACCAACCCGGATACGAGTATGAACCGGTGTTGGGACTCTCTGAACCGGCGGGCGTCACCCGTGTATATAAGGGGGACCTGGCGGCGGTTCAGGACAGACAACAACTCGAGACATAGGCGAAGCTTGTTTGCTCCCTAGTCATCGAAACCCCATCAATTCCATCACAACTAGACGTAGGCTTTTACCTTCCTGAAGGGGCCGAACTAGTATAAACTCTCTTGCGTCCTTGTGTCCGCTTTAACCCCTTCAAGCTAACCCGTCGCGATGGGCTCCACGACTAAGTCCTTTCTCTAGGACATCTGCCGTGACAAAACCACGCAGACTGGGCTTCCCCCTTTTTCTCTGAATCGAGCACAAAAACCTGCCTCTCTGAAAGTGACGCCGGAGGAAAAGGCGCAAGTCAAGGTGCTGGTCGGTCGAGTGGTTCAGCTTGTCCGCGAGGGTGTGACTGGCATGGACTTGTTGGAAGTCTTCCTTCGGAGGCGCATCCAACCGCTTCAGGCTCGTGACCACCCGATGTGGCTGTACTCGGGTCTCGAAGACACCACTCGGATTCACCCAGAGGAGGTCACTGACAAGATGCTGGAAGGGTGGCTGTCGAGTATCACAGGGAACAAGGACAACCCCCGAGGAGCCAGGAGGATTCCTCCACTCAACCAAACATATGAAGTGGACAAGGTCTGACCTTGCGTTTCCGACTGTGATCTTTGCTTTCTTTATTTGTTCTTTTTGGATCAGTCAATTGACTTTTGTCTCGTTTGTTGTCCTCTAGGCCACTACTGAGATGTACTCGACACCCAATGGAGCACAGGAGCAGGACGAGGAAGGAGAGGTGAGTGGAGGCGAAAGTGGAGACGGGGGAGAAGAGTGGGAATCTGACGGCGAAGGAGAGGGGGATGACGACGACGACTCGAGTGAAGAGGAGGAGAAAGAAGTCGAACCTCCCCGCTCGGAACAGCGATCCAAGCTTACACACGACCCTGCGCGGGAACGTGGTAAGGCGACTGTCCCTGTTGGGCAGTCGTCGAAGCGCCCTCGGACCTCATCTCCAGCGCCGACAGAAAAAGCTCCCAAGCACCCACGCGCGACGCCGTCCAAGCCGCCCAAGGCTCTGCCCAAGATGAGGATGACTGTCCCCACCATTTCTGGGTAATAATAGAATTTGTTTTCCTTTGTCAAACGTGACGGACTCTTGGTCGACTCATTGAATAAGCTGACTGACTTTCGAAATTTGCAGTGCTGCCACCTCGGAGATCTCCGCCAAGGACGATGATCAAGAGATGGAAGACGCTGTTACCTCCAACCCCGGTATGATTACTGATGCTCTGCTTTTAGTCGACTGACGATTTCTTATAATTCCGGTCGATTGGATTTTTCTTGTAGCTCCTCCTCATGTCATTGACCTCCCTGATGATGACGACGAAGCGCCGCTGATGGCGCGAAGGAACAGGAGGGCGCCGGCTGGCAAGACCCCACAAACTACTCCGGCGCCTGAGGCCGCAGTCCGGGAGGGTGGTGATACCACTCGGGTTTTTGTGACCTTCGCTGAACCTCTGACGAGTGTCCGGCCTTCGACGTCGACTGCAAATCCGCCTTCGCTTTTTGCCACACACCACGTCCCTGAGGACCAAGTGGGTGCCACTAAAGAGGCTATACGCCAGGCGGGGATCATGATGGAGCAAGTGAAGGTGGTTCGGGAAGCCAGCCAAGCAGCTTATGACGCGAGCTCAGCTCTTCAGAGCAACGTCCAGGTCAGTCGATTCACCGCTTGTTCTGTTAGGATATGCTATCTGAAGAATCTCTTTTCCGAAGATCTTTATATCTGCACACCCACTGGGTGTGTCTATTAATCTTTTTGACGAGTGGGGGCACGCTAAGTGCACCCACTGGGTGTGGTCCCCGAGACTACGGTGGACTGCTGGCAGTCGACTGTAGTCTTTATATTGTGTTGCTTTAGTTGAACTTCTTCACTCGGTCTGGTCAGGCCATGTCGAATGGAACTATACACGGTCGACTGCGGGCAGTCAATTTTTTTTGTCGAACCAGTGGGGGCACGCTGAGTGCACCCACTGGGTGTAGTCCCCGAGACTACTGTCGAATGTTTTTGATTCGGCTGTAGTCTTAGAAACGCCATCATTGTCTATTGGTTACTCGGAAGCAACTTATCTTGGATGTCTGTCGACTAATTTTTTGCAGAAATCCTGCGAACTTGTGGCTCGCTACACTGAGTTGGAGAACAAACAGATCCAGCTGAACCTTGACTTGAAGCTTGCTCAGGAGAACTTGCAGAAGGCGAGGGACGAAGCAAAAGGTATGGCTGGTGAGCTTTTGTCGACTGTCTTTTCTTTCTGGCCGTCCTCGATGTTGATCTCACTTGCTATTTCGCAGACAAAATGGAGGAGGCTCTGAAGAAGAAGGATCAAGACCTTGCCGAAGCGCAGAAGGAGGCCCTGAACAGAACGAAGCTTGCTGAAGAAAAATTGGCTTCAGTCGGTACTCTTGAAAAGGAAAACTCCAGGTTGGAAACTGCTCTCGACGTGGCTAATCAAGAGGTCAGCCGTCTGAAGAATGGCAATATAGCTCTGAATGACAAGGCAAGTGAACTGGTGGGGAAGAGGAATGATCTGGAGGCTTATCTCGGTGGACTCGCCAAGAAGCTGTTCGTCATGCTCGAGGGTAATTATTCCGGCCCGACTGACTTGCAGTTACCAAACCTGCATAGAGCCACTGACTTATCCTTGAATTGTGTTTACAGAATTCTGCCAGAACTTTGAAGAGGAGACCAGTCGAGTGGAGACAGACTTGGACCCCATCAATTCTCCAGTGAAGGATGAGGCTGCTATGAACGTGCTCCGACTGGAATCTCGTGTTGCCGGTGTTGTTGACTATCTTGCTCGGTTGAAGGTTGCGATGTCGCGGATCGACACGTCGCTCTGGCCTAGGACGACGCTTTAGAATGACCTCGAGTCCCTGATGACTCGACTGAATGAAGTCCCAGATCGAGTGGCGGAATGGAAGAAATCTTCTACTAGATGTGGCGCTGACGTCGCTCTGTCTCTGGTCCGCGTCCACTGCAAGGAGGCGCGAGAAGAAAAGTTGGCCGCCATCCAAGTTGCCAATACCAGGAAGCACAACTTTCAAGACTTCATGGAGACTTCCATTGCTGCTGCCACTCGCATTGCAGACGGGATCGACTTGGACGAGTTCGTCGCCCCTTCCAGTCCTCCGCCTGAGGAATAAAAACTTTTATGCTTCACTTTAAATTTGCCTCGGAATGCCGAGTGGATTTTGTAACCGTTAAACTCTGTCGAGCTGGAGGCTCGAGTACTTTGATCTGCGGTCTAGGACCTTTGGATCTTATCTGAACTTGATTTATCGTTGAATATCTTCATGAATTATCTGTCGAGTGTGTCAGAGTAAATAGCCATGGGTAGCCTAGCCGGCTTCCCCTGGCCCTTCTGAAAAAATCACGAGCCCGTCCGGCTCTCAAGAATCCAAGACATGGAGCCGCCTTCCCCTTGCTGGCTGCCACCCAGGCCGGCTTTCGGAAGGCGGTCCGACTTTAGCCCTCATGAAGGAAGCCACGGGAGGGCCGACTTCGGGAAGCCGGCCATGAGAAGGCCGACTCCAAGAAGCCGGCTCCCTTAAAGCGGTCAAGACCGTACCCTCAAAGTTTGCACCCACCTAACGGCAGTGCGACGGGGCGTGGCTACAGTGAAGCCTGCCACCCCCGTATCCCGGAGCACGCCTGGCACAGTGCGCCGTATGGAGTAGCCATGACCCGTCCGGCGCGGCACTGTTGCCATGTTGACCCTGATTCACCCACGACGGGCCGCCAGCGCGGCCCATAGACGGTGGGCCCCTTCGGGCATAGAGACGCCCGAAGGCGGCCACGCCTCCAACCAGTCGGCCCAAGACAGAGCCGGCTCCCCGCAGCCGGCTTGCCGCCTCCCTCGAAGGAGACTCCCCATTAAGGAGACAAGACGCGGTGAGGCTACAGCGATCGCTCGACGGGCGGTGGCACTATAGCCGCGCCTACCACGACGAAGCCCACATCACCAAGATGAAGCCACAGTAACCAGCCGCCGACCAAGCCCTGGACAGTGGGGCCTGCCTGTCGACCAAGGGGCCGGCAGCCGGCGGGACCCACCAGTCGGCGGGCCCCAGCAGCCGGCGCAGAAGCCGGCGAGCGCAGTCACAGACGGCTAGGCCCCGCGCCCAGTCGGATTACCATCGTACCCCCGGGGGGTAGGCCTATATAAACCCCCCGAGGCACCCATGCAAAGGGTTGGACCCCCAGCTAGTCCTAGACACCACACAAGGAGAAGAAGCAGGCTAGCCGTGCCCTTCTTCCTCCTCCCACCAAACAGCTCAAGGAGCATTGTGTAGCTACTTGTTCATCTAGTGATCAGGCGGAGACCCCGCAGAGCAGCAGTAGGGGTGTTATCTCCACGGAGAGCCCCGAAGCTGGGTAAGATCCGCCGGCGTGCATGTCTTCGCCTTATCCCGTTTCCAGGCACCGGCGATGTCTTACTAGCTCCCACAATGATAAGCCACCCGTTGGCATATGTCGCACCTACCACCCGACATTTGGCGCCCATCGTGGGGCCAGGTGCACCGTCGTCCGGAGACTTGTTCTGGACGGGAACCCTCTTCCTCCCCAGCGAGCGTAGCCAGCCCGGCACGCCCGATGGCGCTTGCCACGACGCGCTGCAAGGCGTCACCAGCATCTGCGCGGCGAGCAGCCTCGCCGATCTCCTCGACGAAACCCTCATCTCCGACGAGCTCGCCTCCGATGCGGGCACCGACCACCTCGCCAACCTTCTCGGTCAGCTCCATGTCTCCAGGGAGCCCGCTGCGGACCTGGAGTCGGTTGGCTCCACCGACCTGATGCCTGTCGACTCCGACATGGCCTCCTACGACACCTTCCCCACCAACGTCACGATCTACAATGACCCGCTTCCTCGAGCCGACGGCTGCGATGCTGTCACCACCGAAGTGATGGTTGTTGGCCACGGCGGCCCGACCGACGAGAGCGCCCACGACTTGTCCGCCCCCCTCCCGGCCAATGCCGACGACGAAGCACTGGAGGCACGCCGCCTCGCCCTCCTCGCAGAGGGCCGGAGGCTGGCCTCCGTGAGACGCCTCACTGAGGCCTATCAGCGCGAAGCTGACCGCGCCGCCTTCGGCACGCCGGCCCCGGGCGGGCCAAGCCAGGCCGGCCTTGTCAAGCAACGCGGCGCCGTCATCGCCGACACGCTGGGAGTCGACCGCCCGGTCTATGCCACTCCGCTCGAGAACTTGCGTGCCGCCCAGGCGGCCGTAGACGAGTTGGACGGCTTGGAGGCCGAAGACCTCCCCCACATGACCCGGCGCATCCAGCAACTGATTGACGCAGCCGCGCAGCGACATGAAGCAGACGCCCGCGCGGGAAGCCCTCCCCCGCGCCGAGATCACGGCGCGACGTCCCGGACGCCGGCTACGAGCAACACCCGCGCGCGGCGCGAGAAAGAGCCGGCTGCCAGCCGCAGCCGGACCCGAATCTCCATCGAGCGAGACGCGGACGGCCATCCCCGAGCCATGGAATGGCGGGGCAACCCGCCTCCGCCTCGACCCCGTGGAGAGAGATATCCCACCCCGACGCCAGTGGCGCACCCGACTCTCAGCGGCCGACTAGGTCGCCCCGAAGGAGTCGGTGAGAACGACACCCGCCATCGGATCGACCGCCTGGTGCGATCCCTGGCATTGGAAGAAGAAGACAATGTCGGCCCGCCTTGTTTCGGCCCCCGCATCCGCGACGAGCCTTTCTCCAAAGGGTTCTCGCTCCCAAGAGACACGCCCAAGTACAACGGCTCCGTGAAACCGGAAGATCGGCTAATCGACTACTCCACGGCGGTCAGCATAGCCAACGGCAACCGGCGCGTTGCCATGAAGTACATGCCCCTCATGCTGCAAGGCACGGTGTGAACCTGGCTCAACAGCCTTAAGCCTCTCAGCATCAACAGCTGGCTAGATTTCACCGAAGCTTTCATCCGCAACTTCACCAGCACCTACAAGCGGGCTCCCAAGCCCAGACAGCTCTCCTTGTGCGTACAAGGCCCCGCCGAGTCCACTCGCGACTACCTCACGCGTTGGGCTGAGCTCCGCAATTCTTGCGAGGGGGTGCACGAGGTGCAAGCCATCGAGTACTTTACAGCCGGATGCCGAGAAGGCACCCTCCTCAAGCACAAGCTCCTCTGCGACGAGCCGGCTACCCTCGACGAGCTTCTGGACATAGCGGACAAGTACACCACCGCCGATTCCTCGATGAAGACCGAGCTTCGGGTAGACGCGTCCGGAAAGGTACTCAACCCGGCGCCCAAGACGCCGGCTGGGGATTCCGTCCGACGCCCCCACTCGAACGACCACAAGCGCAAGGGCCCCGCGCCGCCTCCCGCCAGTCGGCAGGTGGCCACAGTTGAAGACGTGCCGCCTGAAGGGCGGCCCGCGCCCAAGAAACCCAAGGGCGGCCGGCCGGCTTGGCAACCGGCTTTCTCCTACGAGCAAATTCTCGACGCCCCGTGCAAGTTCCACAGCGGCGCGAAGCCGTCCAACCACACAACCCGGAAGTGCCATTGGCTCACCCGAATCTCCAAAGGCGAGGGGCTCGCGCCGCCTCCGCCTCCGCCAGCTCGGCCCGCGGTCGGAGCCGTGCATGACGAGTTCCCTGATGGGCAAGCAACCTACATCATCTTTACAAGCCAGCCCGAAGACCGACGCAGCAAACGCCGAGAGCACCAGGAAGTTAGCGTGGTCGCTGCCGACCCCGCCAGACACATGCATTGGTTAGAAAAGCCCATCAGCTGGAGCCGGGCCGACCATCCAGAGGTGATGCCGTCTCCCGGTTCTTATGCCCTGGTCCTGGAAGCCACCCTCACGACGGACAGACGCGCTGCCCGCTTCTCCCGTGTGTTGATAGACGGCGGGAGTAGCATCAACATCCTGTACTGTGACACCCTGGAGAAGCTAAACGTCAAGACAAAGCAGCTCATGCCTACTCGGACAGTGTTTCATGGCATCGTACCCGGCCTGTCCTGCGCCCCCATTGGCAAGATCAAGATTGATGTACTTTTCGGGGACAAGGAGCATTTCCGCCGGGAAGCGATCTGGTTTGAAGTGGTGGACCTGGAGAGCCCTTACCATGCATCGCTTGGCCGACCCGCCTTGGCCAAATTCATGGCAGTTCCCCACTATGCATACCTCAAGATGAAGATACCAAGCACCAAAGGTGTCATCACCATAGCCGGCGATTACAAGAAGTCCTCTGAGTGCGCAGTAGCCAGCAGCCGGCTGGCCGAGTCCCTTGTGATTGCCGAAGAAAAGAAGATGCTGGACCGAGTCGTGGCCATAGCCGGCAAGCAGTCGGCCGTGTCCCCCGACCCCAAGGAGCACGATGCTCAAGGATCCTTCCAGCCGGCCAAGGAGACGAAGAAGATACCTCTTGACCCCGAGCATCCAGAGAGGTTCACCGTCATCGGGGCAAACCTGAACAACAAATAGGAAGGCGAGCTCGCCGATTTCCTCCATGAGAATCGGGACATCTTTGCATGGTCCCCCAAGGACATGCCGGGTGTTCCGAGGAAATTCGCCGAGCACAAACTACACGTCTGAGAAGACGCAAAGCCAGTCAAACAACCCCTCCGCCGACTGTCGGAGGAGAAGCGCAGGATTGTGGGAGAGGAGATAGCCTGGCTTCTGGCAGCCGGCTTCATTATGGAAGTTTTCTTTCCAGAATGGCTTGCCAACCCGGTCCTTGTGCTAAAGAAGAATAACAAGTGGCGCATGTGTATAGACTACACGAGCCTCAACAAGGCCTATCCCAAAGATCCTTTTGCCCTAGCAAGGATTGACCAAGTGATAGACTCCACAGCCGGATGCGAGCTGTTGAGTTTCTTGGATGCTTACTCCGGATATCACCAGATAAAGCTGGATCCGGACGACCGCCTGAAGACCGCCTTCATCACGCCATTTGGAGCCTTCTGCTACCTGACTATGACATTCGGCTTGAGAAATGCTGGTGCCACTTTTCAGCGTTGCATTCAGAAGTGCCTCCTCAAGCAACTCGGCAGAAACGCTCACGTTTACGTGGACGACATCGTGGTGAAGACAGAGAAGCGCGGCACCTTGCTGGGAGACCTCAAGGAAACGTTTGAGAACTTACGCCGGTTCCAAATCAAGCTCAACCCCGAGAAATGCGTGTTCGGAGTGCCAGCCGGCCAGCTCCTAGGCTTCCTGGTCTCTGAACGCGGCATCTAATGCAACCCGGTGAAGATCAAGGCCATCGAGAGAATGGCGATCCCCACCAAGCTTCGGGACATTCAAAAGTTCACCGGGTGCTTGGCCTCCTTGAACCGCTTCATCAGCCGGCTCGGAGAGAAAGCTCTCCCCCTCTATCGCCTCATGAAGAAGAGCACTCACTTCGAGTGGAACGACCAGGCCGACCAAGCTTTTCACAAGCTGAAGAAGATGCTGGCCACGCCGCCTGTCCTCGCGGCGCCGACTGAGAAAGAGCCCATGCTCCTTTACATCGCCGCAACCAGCCGGGTGGTCAGCACCGTCATCGTAGTCCAACGCCCAGAAGAAGGCCGAGCCCAGCCAGTCCAAAGGCCGGTGTATTATTTGAGCGAGGTGCTGTCCGCCTCAAAGCAGAACTACCCGCACTACCAGAAGATGTGTTACGGCGTGTACTTCACCGCCAAGAAGCTGAAGCCCTACTTTCAAGAGCATCCCGTCACGGTCGTATGCACCGCCCCGCTGGCCGAGATCGTAGGCAGCCGGGACGCATCCGGCCGGGTGGCGAAATGGGCCATCGAGCTGGCCCCTTACACAATCTTCTACCAGCCCCGCACCGCCATCAAGTCCCAAGCACTGGCCGACTTCCTCGTCGACTGGGCCGAGACCCAGTACCTGCCGCTGGCTCCCGACTCCACCCATTGGCGCATGCACTTCGACGGGTCCAAGATGCGCACCGGCTTGGGAGCCGGCGTCGTCCTTACCTCTCCCAAAGGCGACAAGCTCAGATACATGCTACAGATCCACTTTGCCGCCTCCAACAACATGACCGAGTACGAGGCGCTCATACACGGGCTCCGGCTTGCCAAAGAACTCGGCATTCGCCGGATCCTATGCTATGGCGACTCGGACTTGGTGGTCCAGCAATCATCCGGCGACTGGGATGCCAAGGACGCAAACATGGCGAGCTACCGCTTCCTGGTTCAACAACTCAGCGGATACTTTGAAGGATGCGAGTTCCTCCACGTACCGCGAGCCGACAACGAGCCAGCCGATGCCCTGGCTCGAATAGGCTCCACTCGGCAAGCAATTCCAACCGGCGTCGCTCTACAACGCCTCCTCAAGCCGTCCATCAAGCCGTCTCCAGAGTCCGACTCCATCTTCGTGCCGCCTGACCCCGATGCGGCCGGGTCCGGCTCGAAGAACCTAGCAGGCGACCCTGAGACTCCCGCAGCCGGCCCGGGGACTTCGGCAACCGGCTCAGGGACTGCCACACCCGGCTCGGGGACTGCGGTAGCTGGCCCGGGGACTGCACCAGCACAACAGCCGGCGACCGACTCCAGCATCTCACCACCCAGCCCGCCCACCCTGGTGGCGGTAGCCACTTTGGCAGTAGAAGAAGTCGCGGCTCCATCATGGGCTCAGTCTATCCTCAACTTCCTAGTAAACCAAGATCTGCCGGCTAGCGAAACAGAAGCAAGACAAGTCCAACGTCGAGCCGGAGCATACACAATCGTCAACAGAGAACTAGTCAAGCGCAGTGTCACTGGAATCCTCCAACGGTGCGTCGAGCAAGAGAAGGGCATTGCAATCCTCAGAGACATTCACCAAGGAGAATGCGGCCACCATGCGGCCTCAAGATCACTTGTCGCCAAAGCCTTCCGCCATGGTTTCTTCTGGCCGACTGCTTTGGATGACGCCAAAGAATTAGTTAAACATTGCAAGGGGTGCCAACTCTTCAGCTCCAAGCAATACATGCCGGCTTCGGCACTCAAGACCATTCCCCTCACTTGGCCCTTCGCCGTTTGGGGACTGGACATGGTGGGCCCATTCAAGATGGCGCGCGGCGGCATGAGGCATCTGCTCGTCGCCGTGGATAAATTCACCAAGTGGATTGAAGCAAAGCCGATCAAGAAGCTGAATGGGCCAACTGCCGTGACGTTCATTGCAGACATAACAACTCGGTGTGGCGTGCCACACAGCATCATCACCGACAATGGCACGAATTTTGCCAAAGGAGCCTTGGCACGTTTCTGCGTAGCCCAAGGTATCCGGCTGGCTTAGCATCCATTGCCCACCCGCAGTCAAACGGCCAGGTCGAGTGAGCCAACGGCCTCATCCTCTCCGGCATCAAGCCCCGACTGGTCATACCTCTGGAGCGTTCAGCCGGCTGTTGGCTCGACGAGCTGCCGGCTGTCCTCTGGAGTCTGCGCACTACCCCAAACAAGTCAACCGGCTTCACCCCTTTCTTCCTTGTGTATGGCGCCGAGGCAGTCATCCCAACTAACATCGAGTTCGACTCGCCTCGAGTAACCATGTACACGGAAGCGGAGGCCAAGGAAGCACAAGAAGACGGCGTCGACCTGCTGGAAGAAAGCCGGCTGTTAGCCCTCAGCCGGTATACCATCTACCAGCAGGGTTTGCGCCGCTACCACAGCCAGAAGGTCAGGCCAAGATCTTTCCAAGAGGGCGATCTTGTGCTCCGGCTGATCCAGCGAACAACCGGCCAGCACAAACTCTCGGCCCCTTGGGAAGGCCCCTTCGTCATCAACAGAGCTCTAGGCAACGACTCCTACTACCTGATCGACGCACAGAAGCCGAAGGCACGCAAGAGAGATGACTCCGGCAAGGAGTCAGAACGACCATGGAACGCCAACCTCCTTCGAAGATTTTACAGTTGAAACGCAGTATGTATCACGCTAAATTTTGTATTAAGTATGAGACAATAGACCCCCCGAGGAGGGCTCGGGGACTGCCATCCCTTATTTATGAATGAAAAGTATCATGCTTATGACCTTGTCATTTCATTTACTTGTTCCGTCCGGCACCGGGTTCGACTAGTCGGCTCGGGGACTGGCCGACTGAAGTTATATAGAAGTCCTACCCGCAGTCAGACAAGTAGTGTGCCGGCTCCCAAGCCTTCTCTTGCCAAAAGTCGCAGTTCGAAGAACCGATTGTCTGGCTGGCAAGAGTTAAAGGCAGGAACGGGCGCCCACACGAAAAACGGCTAGGGACTAACGGACTAATATAACAAAAGCCGGTTTTTTCTCCCACCGCCGACTGGCTACCAGAGTAGCCGGCCGGCCGGTTTCCATTCACTTCACTTCAATCCAAGAAAGCTCAAGTACTTGCCTCCCCAAAGAGGGAAGGCGGCAAAGGAAAAGGCCTAAGGATAAAAAGCATACGCGAATGGAAACCAAACATGCACATAACAATATTTACATAAAAGACCTCCGAGAGGCCAGCATTCAACATAGTTTGGATACACCCCCAGTGGGTGGAACTGCGAAAACTTAATGAAGATTGTTCAAAAGAAAACAAGCAGGAAAGATAAAGACGGCAGGTCAAGCTGGCAGAGCGACCGACGAGCCGGACTGGTTGGCGGAGATGGTCGTGCCGGCTGAAGGAGCGGCCGGCTGGCGAACTTCGTCTTGGTCACCGCCTCCCGTAGAGGGCGCGCTCCCACGCGCCTCGTTACTGGAGGCACGGTCGGCCTGAGGTCGGCCGGTTGTTCCACCAGCCGGCTCGACGTCTTCGTCGTCCTCCTCTTCGTCATCCTCGCCCTCGTTGCTGGAGGCAATCTCCTCCGCCGAGTCCTCGCCCACCGCCGGGTTCAGCCCGAACCACTCCTCCGGCTGAGCAACACCGTCATCATCGATTTCGGGTGCGAAAACGCTGATGTCGGTGCACTCGGCGATCGTCGAAGCTCGCTGGGCGATAGCCGGCCTCACGTCCTCCAGCTCCGCGTCAGCCTCCATCCGCCAAGTGCGCAGCTGGTCCAGGCTCAGCCTTGGGTACCAAGCCCGAACGAACTCCATCGCCCGCCCGGCTCCGAGGCGGGCCGCCGACGCCTTCCAAGCCTCAAAGCGACCGACTGCGACCTCTAGCCAGTCGGCAGTTTGGCTTGGGGTGCGGGGGATCGTCTCGCCGGGCCAGAGGGCGGCCAACACTTGCGCCCCGGCATGTTGGAGCCGGCGAAGCATCCGATGAGCCGGCTGCAACCGCGCGTGGACAGCCAAGAGATGCTCCTCAAGCGTCCGGTTCGCATCCGACGCGATGTTGGCCCCCGCCTGACGGCACGCCTCGTGATGGGCCTCAATGCTTTGGGCGGCGAAGGCGGAATAGCCGGGGAAGTAGTCTGCACCAAAAAACAAGCAGCAGCTCAAGTTAAGCCAAAAACCCAGGCGGCAAGGGGCAAGAGAGGGGCGAGGAAGGCGGCTTACCGTCAATCAAATCCTCGATCCGGCCGAAGCCTTCATCCAGGGCTCGCCGGGTCTCAGCCCAGCTCGCCGCCTCGGTCTCATACTCTGCCTTCAGGGCGGCTTCGCTATCCTGCGCCGCCTGCAGGGCCGCCTTGTGGCTCTTCTCCTGGTCGGCCAGCTTCTTGGCCAGGCGATCACGCTCCTGGACCAAGGCAGCGTACTCGGCATCTTTGGTATGAAGGGTGGCCTTTGCCTCGCCGAGCTCCTTCCTCAAGTCGACGTTGGCCCCTGAAGACAAAGAAAAAGAAAAACCAATAAGGAAAGAGTCGTCAAGAAAGATCCGACCCGACTGCTCAGCAGTCGGTCCGAATCTCGGGGAGTACACCCAGTGGGTGTGCTGACGCGCCCCCACAGGAGATAGACAAGATCGAGTACTTACTTCGGCTGTCGGCCAGGTCGTCGGTCCTCCGGCTCAACTCCCGAGCCTGGGAGTTGAAGGCGGCAGCACGGAGGTTGTGATATTCCTGGAAATTCAGACAAGAGGCAAAAATAAGGTAGCCGTCAAGAAAGATCCGACCCGACTGCGCAGCAGTCGGCCCGAATCTCGGGGACTACACCCAGTGGGTGCGCTGACGCGCCCCCACGGAAGAAATTAAGAGAGCAAAGCAGCCAAGAACGAAGGACTCACCCGGATGGTGGCTCGTGTCGACAAGAACTCCTGGGTGAACTGTTGCAGCAGGGCGGCCTGAGCTTGCAGCCGGCTCCGGACCCCTTGAGCCGCCACATTCAGCTCGCCAGTCCCCCCGCTGGGAGTCCACTCGGACGTGGCAGTGCTGGCCACCTCCAGATCTTCCACCGACTGGCCTGCGCCCGTGACTCGGCGCAACTCCGGCAGAGCGGCGCCTCCCCCTGCGCCGGCCCGTCGCCGGCTGCACCTCGAGGCCGGCTCTGTTCTCCGGCTCACCCCCGGTCGGCCCCTCTGGCACCGCTGACAATTGGCCGCCTTGGCCCGCTCCGGTTGGCGCTGCTGGCGGCACTTTCCTCGCAAAGGCCACGGGGTCCTCCCCCCTTTCCATCAGGGGCGGGTCTTGGACGATCTCCTCCGCCAAGGGCAATGGGGTGTCGGGGGCCACGGCTCGGAGGGGAATGGCGAGTAGCGGAGGCTGGTTGCGCGAACCCTCCACCTCCGGCTCCGCGGTCGCCGCCTCCGTCTGGGCCTTGGCTGCCGCGTCGGCCTGCTCCCTCGCCGCCTGGGCGGCCGCTTTCTCCGCCGCCTCACGCTCCTCCCGCGCTTCATGGGCGTTCCGCTCTGTGGCCTCCTTGAGGTCGGCGCAGGGGTCCACGCGGCGGGAGCTTGAAGAACCTCCAGTCGTCCCAACTACGGAGCCGCCCGGACCACGCTCAAGGGAAAGCGGCGCCCTGCCCAGCAAGCGGAAGAAATTAAGAAGAATGCTCGAACAAGAAGAGAATGATGAAGAGCATGCGACAAGGCAATTGACGACTTACGCTGAGACCGCCTGAGGCTGCTTCACTGCCTTGCGGAAGCGGGCCGCTTTCGCGGCCGCCTCATCTCGCTTGGTCGCCGCGGTGGAGGCTTTGGACTTCTTCGGCCGATTGCCGAAGAGGCCTGAAGCGGCCCGGCGCTTCTGTGCGCCACCACCGGCAGCCGGCGCGATGGACGAGCCCGCGCCCTGATGGTCAGCTGCCGGCTGGTGACGCGGGGCGACTTCGGCTTCAGCATCGTCCGGCCAGTCCTCGAAGCTCGCGGTGAGCCTTGAGCCCCCGGGCTCGGCGTCGTCCCCCACGACGGCGTCTTCCATGGCGGCCGCCCCCAAGTCCAGATCGTCGATGTCGTCCGCTGTGCGGTCGGGGGCATACTGGCGTTCTATCCCCGCTGACCCGGTCGTCAGCGGGAGAAGGGGGTTCTGCTAAGAAGAACCGACTGATCAGAAGCCGGCCGTCATAAAGCCGGCTACCAACGAAAAGAAGGAAGAAAAGAAAACTTACCACGGGCGGAGGGTTGGCGCGAGAATACGGCGCCTTGCCATATCGCCAGTCTTCGGTGAGCTTGCAATTTGAGATGTAATTTACCATATACGATACCTCCGCATGAGGCATCTCCCTGGTGCTCAGCCGGCTTGGGTCGAAGCGGCCGCTCATCTGGCACATCATGTGGGGCCGGCTTTGGAGAGGAGATATCCGGCGCTCCACGAAGGCGGCCACCAAGTCGGCCCCGTTCAGGTTTTTCGACTGGATCATCACCCGAAGCCGGGAGACGGCGGCGTTCCCGGCCTGAGACAATGACCGGGACCGGAAACTCCATGAGGGCTGCCTCCCAGCCGGCGGGCCGGCTACGTAAGCCGGCAGGTTGACGTGATCCCCTTGCTCGGCGATGTTCTTCACGTAGAAATATGATTTCTGCCAGATCTTCACCGACTGGATCAGGGGGATGGGCGGGAATGGGTTGTTCTCGCTCGCCCTCCTCATGGCGATGAAGGCCCCGCAGGGGGCGGGCACGCCTGCGACGACGGTGCCGAGCTTGCTCTAGAAGAACTCCCCCCAGAGCTCCAGCGTGGGGAGCAGCCCCAAGAAACCTTCACAGAGGGAGACGAAGGCCGACAGCAGCATCACCGCATTGGGCGTGAGGTGATGCGGCTGAAGGTTGTAGAACTCGAGGAAGGAGCGCAGAAATCCGCTCGCCGGAAGGCCGAAGCCGCGCAGGAAGTGCGAGCGGAAGACGACCCGCTCGCCCTCCTCCGGCGCCGGCGAAATCTCCGTCTTCGGCGCCAGGCGGACCCGCACGAGGTTGGCGTCGGGCAGGCGCCGAGTCTGGCGGAGGAATTCAACGTGGTCCTCATGGACGTTGGAGCCCTCCCACGAGCTCGACAGCACCATAGGAGCAAGACGATGTGGCGGTGCTGAGACGAGAGGCTGCGGCGGCGACGAGAGTAAGAAAGGAGGACGAGAGGGGGCGGAGCGAGAGGGAGCGTGCGAACCTCTGTCGCTCCCCCTCCTCCCCCTACTTATAGGCTCACGTGGCGGAGCCGAGGAGGCGCGGCGTGGGGAAATGTGGGGATCGATCGTGCCCACTCCCCCACGTCCTGCGCTTGTTGCGCCCTAATGGCGAAATAAAATCGTCACGGAAAGGCGAGCGGTCCACCTGGGCCGCAGAAGATCAGCGTTCGGGCCAAGGCCTAGGAGTGGCGGGCCCGGGCCTGCAGCGGCGTCCCGTCGCGCGCGTGCGACGGCAGGGTCTCGCTGCCACGTGGCCCGTGGGAGGGCCCGCGGTCAGCACGCGGGTCGACCAAGCTTTCCCGCCCGCAAGACGCGGGGCTCCCCGAAAACGGCATACATCAACAAAGCCGGCTCTTCAGGATAGGAAGCTGACCAAGCTTCTCGTCCCTTTGTCCGCCTCGAAACTCGATCAGCTTCGGGGACTACTGTCGGAGTAAATAGCCATGGGTAGCCTAGCCGGCTTCCCCTGGCCCTTCTGAAAAAATCACGAGCCCGTCCGGCTCTCAAGAATCCAAGACATGGAGCCGCCTTCCCCTTGCTGGCTGCCACCCAGGCCGGCTTTCGGAAGGCGGTCCGACTTTAGCCCTCATGAAGGAAGCCACGGGAGGGCCGACTTCGGGAAGCCGGCCATGAGAAGGCCGACTCCAAGAAGCCGGCTCCCTTAAAGCGGTCAAGACCGTACCCTCAAAGTTTGCACCCACCTAACGGCAGTGCGACGGGGCGTGGCTACAGTGAAGCCTGCCACCCCCGTATCCCGGAGCACGCCTGGCACAGTGCGCCATATGGAGTAGCCATGACCCGTCCGGCGCGGCACTGTTGCCATGTTGACCCTGATGTCACCCACGACGGGCCGCCAGCGCGGCCCACAGACGGTGGGCCCCTTCGGGCAGAGAGACGCCTGAAGGCGGCCACGCCTCCAACCAGTCGGCCCAAGACAGAGCCGGCTCCCCGCAGCCGGCTTGCCGCCTCCCTCGAAGGAGACGCCCCATTAAGGAGACAAGACGCGGTGAGGCTACAGCGAACGCTCGACGGGCGGCGGCACTGTAGCCGCGCCTACCACGACGAAGCCCATGTCACCAAGATGAAGCCACAGTAACCAGCCGCCGACCAGGCCCTGGACAGTGGGGCCTGCCTGTCGACCAAGGGGCCGGCAGCCGGCGGGACCCACCAGTCGGCGGGCCCCAGCAGCCGGCGTAGAAGCCGGCGAGCGCAGTCACAGACGGCTGGGCCCCGCGCCCAGTCAGATTACCATTGTACCCCCAGGGGGTAGGCCTATATAAACCCCCCGAGGCACCCATGCAAAGGGTTGGACCCCCAGCTAGTCCTAGACACCACACAAGGAGAAGAAGCAGGCTAGCCGTGCCCTTCTTCCTCCTCCCACCAAACAGCTCAAGGAGCATTGTGTAGCTACTTGTTCATCTAGTGATCAGGCGGAGACCCCGCAGAGCAGCAGTAGGGGTGTTATCTCCACGGAGAGCCCCGAAGCTGGGTAAGATCCGCCGACGTGCATGTCTTCGCCTTATCCCGTTTCCAGGCACCGGCGATGTCTTACTGGCTCCCACAATGATAAGCCACCCGTTGGCATATGTCGCACCTACCACCCGACAGAGTGGAACTTGTTCTTCACTCGAAATAACTTTGTATTTGTGGTGCAGCTCCGAAGGAGAAGGTAGCAGTCGATTTGCACCTCGTCGTCCTTGCGGATTGGGATGTGTTCCGTACTTAGGCGAGCACTGGGCTGCAGCTAAGCCTCCGAGTGGACGGTCTTCTCTCCACTCAGTAGGATTTTAAAAACTTAGGCGAGTACTGGACTGCAGCTAAGCCCCCGAGTGGGAGGTCTGCTCTTCACTCGGTAGGATTTTTTCAAACTTAGGCGAGTACTGGACTGCAGCTAAGCCCCCGAGTGGGAGGTCTGCTCTCCACTTGGTAGGATTTTTTCAAACTTAGGCGAGTACTGGACTGCAGCTAAGCCCCCGAGTGGGAGGTCTACTCTCCACTCGGTAGGATTTTTTCAAACTTAGGCGAGTACTGGACTACAGCTAAGCCCCCCGAGTGGGAGGTCTGCTCACCACTCGGTAGGATTTTCAAACACTTAGGCGAGCACTGGGCTGCAGCTAAGCCTCCGAGTGGGAGGTTTGCTCTCCACTCGGTAGGATTTTTAAACACTTAGGCGAGCACTGGGCTGCAGCTAAGCCTCCGAGTGGGAGTCTGGCTCACCACTCGATAGGATTTTTAAATACTTAGGCGAGCACTGGGCTGCAGCTAAGCCTCCGAGTGGGAGTCTGGCTCACCACTCAGCAGGATTTTTAAATACTTAGGCGAGCACTGGGCTGCAGCTAAGCCTCCGAGTGGGAGTCTGGCTCGCCACTCGGTAGGATTTTTAAACACTTAGGCGAGCACTGGGCTGCAGCTAAGCCTCCGAGTGGGAGTCTGGCTCACCACTCGGTAGGATTTTTAAACACTTAGGCGAGCACTGGGCTGCAGCTAAGCCCCCGAGTGGGAGGTCTGCTCTCCACTCGGTAGGATTTTTTCAAACTTAGGCGAGTACTGGACTGCAGCTAAGCCCCCGAGTGGGAGGTCTGCTCTCCACTCGGTAGGATTTTTCAAACTTAGGCGAGTACTGGACTGCAGCTAAGCCCCCGAGTGGGAGGTTTGCTCTCCACTCGGTAGGATTTTTAAACACTTAGGCAAGCACTGGGCTGCAGCTAAGCCTCCGAGTGGGAGTCTGGCTCACCACTCGGTAGGATTTTTAAACACTTAGGCGAGCACTGGGCTGCAGCTAAGCCTCCGAGTGGGAGTCTGGCTCACCACTCGGTAGGATTTTTAAACACTTAGGCGAGCACTGGGCTGCAGCTAAGCCTCCGAGTGGGAGGTTTTCTCTCCACTCGGTAGGATTTTTAAACACTTAGGCAAGCACTGGGCTGCAGCTAAGCCTCCGAGTGGGAGTCTGGCTCACCACTTGGTAGGATTTTTAAACACTTAGGCGAGCACTTGGCTGCAGCTAAGCCTCCGAGTGGGAGTCTGGCTCACCACTCGGTAGGATTTTTAAACACTTAGGCGAGCACTGGGCTGCAGCTAAGCCTCGGAGTGGGAGTCTGGCTCGCCACTCGGTAGGATTTTTAAACACTTAGGCGAGCACTGAGCTGCAACTAAGCCTCCGAGTGGGAGTCTGGCTCGCCACTCGGTAGGATTTTTTTTTACAAACTTAGGCGAAAACGGATTCGCAGCTAAGCCACCCACTGGGGGATTTCACACGCAAACAAAAGCAACAACAATTATAGGAAAATTTGTAACGCTCTTGTATTTGATAAATAGACTACAGAAGTTTTTCTTATTACATCTCATCTGAGTGAAAATTCAAGTGTGAAAGGGGCGGAGCAGTTCTGCATTCCAAGCTCGTGGCTCATCGATCTGGCGATCGACATTGTAAAGGTGATACGCTCCATTGTGGAGGACTCTGGTGACGATGAAGGGACCTTCCCAAGTAGGAGCGAGCTTGTGTAGTTTCTGTTGATCCACTCGGAGGACCAAATCTCCTTCTTGGAAGGCTCGACTCTTCACATTTCTGGCATGGAATCGACGCAAGTCTTGCTGATAAATGGTCGATCGGATCATAGCCATTTCTCTTTCTTCTTCCAGGAGGTCGACTGCGTCTTGCCGGGCTTGTTCTGCTTCATCTTCGGTATAAAGCTCGACTCGGGGTGCATTGTGAAGTAGATCACTCGGCAGGACTGCTTCCGCTCCGTAAACCAGAAAGAACGGAGTTCTTCCAGTCGACTGATTCGGGGTAGTCCTCAATCCCCATAGAACCGAAGGAAGCTCGTCGACCCAAGCGCCTGCTGTGTGCTTGAGATCACACATTAGCCGAGGCTTTAGTCCTTTGAGAATTAGACCATTTGCCCTTTCTGCTTGTCCATTCGACTGGGGGTGGGCGACCGATGCGTAGTTGACTCGTGTGCCTTGAGAGGCGCAAAAAGCTCTGAACTTGTCTGAATCAAAGTTTGACCCATTGTCGGTGATGATACTATGCGGGACTCCATATCTGAATGTTAACTCTCTGACGAAATTGATAGCAGTGCAAGCATCAAGATTCTTGATAGGCTTAGCTTCAATCCATTTGGTAAACTTGTCGACTGCCACAAGCACATGTGTGAAACCGCTCCTGCCTGTTCTCAATGGGCCAACCATGTCCAGTCCCCAAATAGCGAAGGGCCAGACGAGTGGAATGGTCTTCAGGGCTGATGCAGGCTTGTGCGACATGTTGGAGTAGAACTGGCACCCTTCACACTTGTCGACTATCTCTTTTGCCATTTCATTCGCTCTTGGCCAGTAAAATCCCGCTCGGTATGCTTTAGCCACAATGGTCCGAGAGGACGCATGATGACCACAGGTCCCTAAGTGGATATCATCAAGGATTATCTGACCTTCTTCTGGTGTTATACACTTCTGACCGACTCCAGTCATGCTTTCTCTATACAACTGTCCCTTTATGACTGTAAAGGCCTTGGATCAACGGACGATCTGTCGAGCCTCTTCTTCATCCTCCGGGAGTTCCTTTCTCAGGATATACGTGATGTACGGTATCGTCCAGTCAGGGGTGATTGCCAAAACTTCCATGATTAGGTCGACCACTGCCGGAATTTCAACTTCAGTCGGATCTGTGGCACTCTTTGGCTGCGGGACTTCATCTGTAAAAGGATCTTCTTGGACTGATGGCGAGTGGATGTGTTCCAAAAACACATTGCTGGGGATGGCTTCTCTCTTGGAGCCTATCTTTGCCAAATCAACAGCCGCTTGATTTTTCAGTCGGGGGATGTGATGAAGCTCTAACCTCTCGAATTTCTTCTCTAACTTTCTCACTGCATTGCAATAACCAATCATAGCTGGACTTCTGACGTCCCATTCTTTCATCACCTGATTAACCACCAAATCTGAGTCGCCATAGACCATGAGGCGACGGACGCCGAGTGAATTGGCCATGCGCAACCCATACAAAAGTGCTTCATATTCTGCTTCGTTATTGGAGGAATCGAAGTGAATCTAGAGAACATATCTGAGCTTATCTCCTCGGGGGGAAACCAATACTACCCCAGCACCGGAACCATTAAGCATCTTAGATCCATCGAAGAACATGGTCCAGTGCTCCGAGTGAACTTGAGTCGGAAGTTGCTATTCGATCCACTCGGCGACGAAATCTGCAATTGCTTGGGACTTGATAGCTTTCTTTGCCTCAAACTTGATATCTAGGGGAAGAAGTTCGATCGCCCGTTTGGCCACTCGACCAGTTGCATCTCTGTTGTGCAAAATCTCTGATAGTGGAGCATCGCTGACGACTGTAATGGAATGATCAGAGAAGTAATGTGCAACCTTCTTCGTGGTCATATAAATCCCATATACAAGCTTCTGGTAATGAGGATATCTTTGCTTTGAAGGAGTCAAAACTTCAGAAACATAATATACTGGGCGCTGAATTTTGAAGGCCTTTCCTTCTTCTTCCCCCTCGATCGTAAGTACTATACTGACAACTTGTCCTGTGGCTGCAATGTAAATCAGAAAAGGCTCCTTGCTGGTTGGGGCAGCAAGCACCGGCTAGGTGGAGAGCAGAGCTTTGAGCTCTGTAAACGCTGCATCAGCTTCTGGAGTCCACTCGAACTTGTCGGACTTCTTCATCAGTCGGTAAAGAGGCAATGCCTTTTCACCGAGGCGAGAGATGAATCGACTTAAAGCGGCCAAGCATCCTATAAGCTTCTGGACGCCATGCACACGCACAGGACGTTTCATCCGGAGTATAGTACCAATTTTTTCAGGATTGGCGTCGATTCCCCGTTCGGAAATGAGAAAACCGAGTAACTTCCCACCTGGAACTCCGAACGTGCACTTTGACGGATTGAGCTTGATATTATACCTCCTGAGGTTGGCAAAGGTTTCAGCAAGGTCAGTCAGCAGGTCGGAACCCTTCCGTGACTTGACCACAATATCATCCATGTATGCCTCCACATTCCGACTGATTTGAGTGAGCAAACACTTCTGAATCATCCTCATGAACGTGGCTCCGACATTCTTGAGGCCGAACGGCATGGTGACATAACAGAAGCACCCGAATGGAGTGATGAAAGACGTTTTGATCTCGTCGGGCCCGTACAGACGGATCTGATGGTGCCCGGAATAGGCGTCTAGGAAAGACAAACGCTCACATCCCGTAGTCGAGTCGACTATCTGTTCGATTCGGGGGAGAGGAAAATGATCTTTCGGGCAGGCCCGATTGACATGATTGAAATCAATGCACATGCGAAGTGACTTGTCCTTCTTGGGGACCATGACAACATTGGCGAGCCACTCGGAGTGGTAAATTTCTCGGATGAACTCCGCTGCTAAGAGCCGAGCCACCTCCTCGCCAATGGCCTTCCTCTTCTGGACGGCAGACCGTCGAAGATGTTCTTTCACAAGTTTAAATTTTGGGTCGACTCATAGACGGTGCTCAGCCAGCCCCCTGGGAACTCCAGGCATGTCAGCAGGCTTCCATGCGAAGATGTCCCAGTTCTCACGGAGGAACTGGATGAGCGCTTCTTCCTATTTGGAGTCGACCGTCGTTGAGATGTGAGTCGGAGCAGCGTTTGGATCGGTCGGGTGAATGTGAACTGCCTTCGTTTCACCGGACGACTGAAAAGCTGATTCTGAAGCAGGCTTCTTAGCTCGTAGCAACTCACTCGGATCTGCAGTCTTCTAATACTCTTGCAGCTCGACCACCGCCATCTGAGCGTCAGCAATCTTTGAGCCTTTCTGAAAACACTCTTCTACTTTCTTCCGATTGCCTGTAACAGTGATCACACCTTTGGGACCAGGCATCTTCAATTTGAGATACACATAACATGGTCGAGCCATGAAGCGTGCATAAGCTGGCCTGCCCAAAATAGCGTGATAAGCACTTTGGAAATCCACAACTTTGAATGTCAACTTTTCCTTGCGGTAATTCTTGGAATCACCGAAAACCACATCAAGAGCAATTTGGCCGAGTGACTCGGCTTTCTTCCCAGGAATGACTCCATGGAAACTCATGTTACTGGTGCTGAGCCTGGACATCCGAATGCCCATCCCTTTCAATGTTTCTGCATACAGTATGTTCAAACCGCTGCCTCCATCCATCAGGACTTTGGTCAGTCGAGTGCCTTCGACAACTGGGTCGACCACCAGAGCTTGCCTCCCAGGGGTGGCAATGTGCGTAGGGTGATCAGACTGGTCGAATGTGATGGCAGTCTGGGACCACTTCAGATAATTGGGTGTTGCCGGAGCAACCATATTTACCTCACGGTTGATAACCTTCAGTTGACTTTTGCTCTCAACATCAGCAAAAATCATCAGGGTGGAATTGACCTGGGGGTACCCATCGTCACTATCTTCCTTGTCCTCAACTTTGTCCGACTCCTTTTCCTTATCTTTGGACTGCTTGCCCTGAAACTGCTGGATCAGAAGTCGACACTGTCGAGTGGTATGCTTTGGGTAAATGAGTTTACCCTCTTCATCTTTCTTGGTGTGGATGTGACACGGTAGATCCAAAACGTCATTTCCATCTTGGTCTTTAACTTTCTTAGGGTTCCAAGGTCCTTTGGGTTTTCCCTTAAATTTTCCCTGGGTTACGGCCAGGGCCTCCCCAGGAGCAGCTGGCTCGGCTTTCCGCTTCTGTTTCCGACTGGAATTTCCTCCGGTTTCCTGGGCGACTGCTTTATGCTTGCCACTCCGGAGTCGATCCTCATCTTCACCATTAGCGTATTTGGTGGAAATCTCCATCATCCGATTCAGAGACATCTCTCCGGTTCGACCGAACTTCAGATTCAATTCTCTGTACTTAACGCCTTCTTTAAAGGCACAAACTGCTTGATGATCTGGTACATTTTCAACTGTATGATGCAATGTGATCCACCTCTGGATGTAATCCCTCAGAGTTTCATTTGGTTTCTGCACGCAAGACCGCAATTCCGTAAGGCCTGCAGGTCGCTTGCATGTTCCTTCAAATGTGGTGACAAACACTTGGGAGAGATCCTCCCAAGTGCAAATGCTGCTGGGTGCTAACTGATTCAGCCACGCTCTGGCCGAGCCTTCTAACATGAGAGGCAGGTGCTTCATGGCTACCTCATCGTTCCCACCACCAATCTGGACAGCCACTCGGTAATCTTCGAGCCAAGTATCGGGCTTGGACTCACCGGTGAACTTACTAACTCTAGTCGCCAACCTGAAGTCGGGAGGAATTACAACGGCTCTGATGGCTCGACTGAAACACTCCGGCCCTGAAACATGTACTCTGCTACTGGTAGGCGCATCTCTATCGTGGCCTTCTCGGTGAGCTCTATTCCTGTCGACCAAACCTTGAACGAGAATGGATCTCGCATCAAAGCCTGGTTCCCTGGTGTCGACTGGAATTCTCTGCCCAACACAAAGAGGGCATCTGTCCACCTGCCGTCGAGGCACATATGATCCACTCCTCGGGGGAGGGGTTGGCACTCGACGTCGATCATCACGATCGAATCGGTGATCATACTGCTCATTCCTTCTGTACTGATCACGCCGGTCTCCACGTCCCTCACGCCTCGGAGGCGATCTTGGGCTGTGAGCCGACTGGACTGTATCCGCTGCAACGGATCGACTGTGGATCCTGTTCCGCGACTGAGAAACAGCGGAATTCTGGTCTCCCGCTGCCCGGAGCAACGCTCTGATTTGCAACAAGCCTCTGCCAGCCTCTGACTGGGAGGGCTGAATCGACTCTGCTATACGGGCCGCAGCCGCCAAATTCTGAATCGGAGTACGATATACCTGCAGGGGCGGAAAGAGTTGACGCCGACTGGATTCTGGAGCCCGTTGACGCGCTCGCCCGTCGAGTATTCGCTGGAGATTCTCCAGTCGAGTGCGCTCGGCCAAGTTAGCCAAGCGCGCGTCCTCCAAGGCTCGGGCCTCGGGGGTTTCTCCAACGATAGGAGTGTGGAGTGCATCCATGTTCCGGCGGCGAAGTTCCTCCCGCTGCAACGACGTGAGAGGCTCGGGGAGATACTCCTCGTGAGGATGCGACGGGTCGCCCCCATCCGCGCCTCCGTTAGCGCGGGGGAAACCGGGAGGATTGTGTGGCCCATCGATCACCAGAACCTCTGCAGCTGGGTCACTGCTGTCACATTCGGATGCGGTCTCTGCGGAGCCAGTCGACAGGTCGAACATGCCGTAGAGGGATTCGTCGGGCTCGATTGCCGTGACTTGTGGGGTGGCCGACTGGCGGGCCACCGCATGCCTCACCCACCTCTGAAGCCTCGACCGACCAGAGCGCTTGCACCGGCGAGAAACAGGGCGGGAGATGCCACGGGAGCCGACCGAAACTGGGTCGACGGCTGCCGCAGGAGGACACCACGGACGCATGCGCGAAAGTGCGTCGCCCCGCGGACGGGGAGCGCATCGACGTCGAGTGGAGCCTCCTGAAGCCAAGCGGAGTCATCGGTGATGAACGTGAGCGCGCTAAGACGGATCTCACGGCCCTCCACCAAAGCTCCGCCCGAAACCATGATCAAGGAGATCGGAAAAAAATTGCAACTTCTCAAACTAGGCGCTAAGACTCCTAGCCCCACGGTGGGCGCCAACTGTCGTGGTTCTAACTCTGACAGTGATGTAGGGGGGTATGTATGGTGAGGCTAGATCTTAGCTATGGAGTAGTTGTAAGGACGCAAGGTTTACGAGTTCAGGCCCTTCTCGGAGGAAGTAACAGCCCGACGTCTCGGTGCCCAGAGGCGGTCGACTGAATTATGTGTGTATGAATAACAAGGGTGCCAACCCTTGATACTGAGGAGGGGGGGTGGCTTATATAGAGTTCGCCAGGCCCCTCCAGCCCTCAGTAATGCAAGGTTTAAAGTACATTAAGACTGGGGGTTACTGGTAACGCCCCTAATAAAGTGCTATGATGACCATAAAAGCTACTTAATGACCGACCGTTTGCGTGCAGGGTGACTTCAGATCTCCTGACAGTCGAGTGGTTGGATCTTGGTTGAGTGATTGCTTCGTGGTCGAGTGTCTTGAATCCGTCGAGTGGGATACCTCCAAGTCGATTGAGAGGTGACTTCTTCTAGGGATGTCCTTGGGTAGGGTACTTAGGACAGGTCCATGCCCCTACCCTAGGTACATAGCTTCATCGGACGTCACAGTGCAGGTCACCACCGTGACATATCGTCTCTGCTCTCGCGGTTCTGCCTTACTTGCAGCGTGTGTGATGCGTGAGTGTTTACTGATGTGTGGCAATTTCTTAATTATAAGTCCCAGTTCATGCACTTTCTTGAAGGATGATGGTGAGGAGGGGCTACCTTTTCCTCGGAGAGGACCCTAACTGAACTTTGTATCGAAGCTTTGTGTGTGTTTCTCCTTAATCTGCGTGTAAATTCAGAGTTCTAATCACCATCCTGGTGCTTGCTGGTTTCAGGCATTGTATGGGAATGAAGCAAAAAGCATGAAGAAAATAGAGCAGGTCGTGTGTCATCGTGCACGTAGTCTGCCTTCCATTGTCGTGTGAGTACTTGCACTTGGACCTTTTTGTGAGCAGTGCTAACTAATCTAATGATCTGATCCTTGCAATCTAAGGAAAAAGTAAACCTAAGTCATTTCTGATCTGAAGATCTGGGTACCAACTATTTGTGTTTGTGTCTACAAGCTTTTGATTTCCTGTCCGGTCTATTTTTTATTTGCAATGTTGCACCATCTTTTCATTTCTTGTGAATATTTTTTGTTTGATCAGTACTGCACCTGGTTATCTACAGAGGAAGGCAAGGATAACTAGATTAAACATTTCACAAGACCCTCCCAAATACAGGCACAAACTCCTTTCAAGATATTACAAGTGTGGTTGATTACGGGAGATTGTGAGATGAAAAGAAGGTATATCCTTTATATTTATCTAGATTTTTAATTAGATGCACAACCATACGTGATTCTATAAGGAAACTATTTATCCTAATGATCTTGATATCCAGTCATGTATTAAAGTATTGGTATAGGCTGTAATTTTTGGCTAGGAATCTATATATACGGTTATGTATGAATGGGCTATGATTCTTTTTTCCTTCTGAATAGATTCTTTTTTTTGTTCACTCCCTATGAAATAATTTCAGAGCTACTGTGTTGTAGTAATTATTTGGCACATCCATAACTCAACCAGTTTATGCGTGATGATTTAGTGCGTATTTGATTCCAAAGTGAACAAACTATTGGCCTTCGCTAGGCAAGGATAGGTGTTTGGTACCAAAGAAAAATCAACTTTGTCAAGCTAACTAGCACACATGGTCTGAAGCAACTACTTTTTATATCCCTGGACTATAGATATTACATGCATCAGTACTTGATGCATCTCTGATATGCTTTTGCTATTTATTGTGGCCCTTAATTACTACTCTGCTATGAACCTAGTGTTTAGGTTGCAGGCTCAACTGTATATCCATGGATGTTACACATATGGCAATCTATAATTCTATATGAATTTTGTAGCTAGCTTGAAGCGAATGTGGTGATCAAGGCTCTAATCTGCATTCTTTATTTGCATGAATGTCGTGTGCAGATATGTACTAACCATGGAATATTTTCCTCATTGACGACAAGTACTCCGATAACAATTTATAAAAATTGATATAATTTCACAAGTATACAGATAGCCGACAAGGCAGCAATGCTATTGTTCAAATGTAGTCGAGTCGAGCTTTAGGTGTTTCAGTAACAGTGCTTCTGCATTAACCAATTCATCTTTGCTTTGGATCACCATGTACCAAGTACCGAGTCATAAGCAACAAAGTTTGTGGCATGTGTCAGTATCCGTTATGACTCGCCATGAGTAGAGAATGCACTATTTCTCTTTACTTGGATTTATTCTTGACATTTTTTAGTACCCTTGATACTTCATTAGTAATCAAACAAATTCTAGCTAGGTAGTGGTTTAACTCTTTGCTGATATGACCAGTTTGTTTTATAGTCACATCCTTTTTGTTCATTACCTTACTTCTGCTAATTTCTACTGGCCTCCACTTAATTTGATTTCTATTGTATAAGTAATGACACCAAGATACAGTGCAGGCAAAAATGATCATGTCTTGTATGTCAGAAGTATGGATTGTTGTATAATCTATGTTATGAAATTTTGTAGGAACAAGCCTGGAATTCCTTGAATACCTAGGTGAGCCAGAGACAAGATGCTAAATTTGTCTGTGTTTCTGCAGGTATGTGATGTGATCATTGTTAACCATTGTATTCATATGTTTGAAAATTATCTATATACTTACCCCAAGAAATCTTGCACTGCCCTGCTCTTAAAATTTTTCCAACCTTACATTGTTACTCATAACACTTCATTTATCACTTCCAGCTCTATTGTTGTGGGGAGAGATATCGAGGCAGAAGGAAGTGGGCTCTACCTATCAACACAATTTTTCTGATGTTATTTTACAAGGATTATTGCTTCCTTTATTTTGCTTGCTATTACTTCAAAACTTTAGCCTCCTTTCCTAAGCACTTCTAGAACACTGCATAAAATAGCTTTTCTTTTGTGTTCATAGATCATGTTGTACGCACATTACTAATTATTTTTGTATTTATTTGATACCTGAAACATGTAGTGATTTGCATTGATAATCCATACATTGTAGTTTGTAGGCCGATGGCTATTTAAACAACTTGCATCATTGATTCATTTTGAGTTTTTTTGCCAAAAGGCCATGGCTGATTCATTTTTAGTTTTTCACTAAAAGTTGGCTGATTCATTTATAGTTTTCCTCTCAAGAAAAAGAAAAGGACTTGTGCTTGAAGCTGCAAGAAGATAGCCAGCCTAAATTAATCAAAACATGAGCAAGTGTCGGAAAGTTACAGATGCGGAAGTGCAGCTGGTATCGCCTCTATTTTTTTTCTCAAATCAACCATAGAAAAAACTACTAGATAATCATCTCTTTGACAATTTATAGTTGACTTTCTGCTATGATTCACTTCCTAAAAAATATGTTGGTCCACTTGAAACATGTAGTTTATCTAGCTACAAATGCTTATTCTAGACTAATTATGTTTTTTTCAATTGCAGACACTAGCTTATACTTGGCACTTTAGTCTACATACTGCTAAATATTTACATGTTTGCCAGGCCAGAAAAAACATATACTATACTTTAACTTTTGGCTAAATGTTCAGCAACAATCGCGCCTTTGGCATGTTGTCCTTGCTGTCGCAGTAAAATTTGTTCAAGTGAGAAGGCTTTGAATAGTTGAGCCCTCCTTTTTTTCATGGGCGGAGTGGGTGGAGGTACAGAGCCTCAAGATGTCAAGGAATCTGATCCTTATTTGACAGTTTACTTAAAAGGGTTTTCCATCTTAATATGATAATGCAGGCTTCCTTACCTTGACCGAATTCAACATTTAATTGTTGCCTCACCATGCAATGTAGGCTTCAGCACCATTTTTTAAATATAAGCCATAATTTGTGTTGTCCTTATCAAGACAACCCTAAGGCTCCTGCTGGTTGTCGTACTCATCGACATGCAAGTCGCGAACTTATTACAAAACATGATCATCTCATACATCAACATATATCAAATCACACCTTGAGCATATCACATCACAACATACCCTGCAAAAACAAGTTAGACGTCCTCTACTTTGTTGTTGCAAGTTTTACGTGGCTGCTATGGGTAACTAGCAAGAACCGTTCTTACCTATGCGAAACCACAACGAAGATTATCAAGTTTGCTGTTTTAACCTTCTGCAAGGACTATCCGTAGTCAAATTCGATTCAACTAAAGTAGGAGAAATAGACACCCGCCAGCCACCTTTATGCAAAATAAGTCTCATGTCAGTCGGTGAAACCAGTCTCATGTACGTGGACATGTAAGGTTGGTCCGGGCTGCTTCATCCCACAATACCGCCGAATCAAAATAAGATGTTGGTGATAAGCAGTATGAACATCACCGCCCATAACTCCTTTGTGTTCTACTCGTGCATATCATCTACGCATAGATCTGGCTTTGGTGCCACTGTTGGGAAACGTTGCATGGAAAACAAAAAAAAAATCTACGCACACGCAAGATCTATCCATGGAGATGCATAGCTATGAGAGGGGAAATCATCTATATACGTACCCTTATAGATCGCTAAGCGGAAGCGTTTATCAACACGGTTGATGTAGTCGTACACCTTCTCGATTCGCCCTGATCAAGTACCAAATGTACGGCACCTACGCATTCAGCACATGTTCAGCTCGATGACGTCCTCGTCTTCTTGATCCAGTAAGAGAGGCGAAGTAGTAGACGAGTTCCAGCAGCACGACGGCATGGTGGCGATGGTGGTGACTAGAGGGAGGAGATTAGAACCACACTGGGATTCTAATTATGATGATTACAGATAGCTAGGGCTAGCTCTAATTAGTCAACTAGGACCAACTAGAGGAGGCTCAAAAACTTGTGTTCTAGGGGCTAGCCCTGCTCCTCTATTTATATGTTGAGCCCTGGGGTCGTTACTTGGGGAGAGGGCCTCCCCGAAGTCGTTTTGGAATGCAAAGAAGAGTCCTTCTCGGACTCCAGGGCCAAACGCCATGGTTCCTAGTGTTTACGTAAATGCCACGAACTACGGCGTCTAGCCCAGGGGGTAGATGCCAGGAACCTTGGCATCTACCCCCTGCCCTCCGAGAAAACCCTTTTGTGCATTGTCTTAAAGCCCCGTGGGCCTTACCCCTTGGCACAACCATATCATCCTATATATCAATCTTTACCTCCGGACCATTCTGAAGCTCCTCGTCATGTCCGTGATCTCATCCAGGACTCCGAACAACATTTGGTCACCAACATACATAACTCATATAATACTATATCGTCAAAGAAAGTTAAGCGTGCGGACCCTACGGGTTCGAGAATGATGTAGACATGACCGAGATGCTTCTCAGGTCAATAACCAATAGTAGGACCTGGATGCCCATATTGGTTCCTGATACGTCCATTTTGCATCATGCTTGTATATCAATATTTATTACATTATGGGTTGTTATTACACATTATGTCACAATACTTATGCCTATTCTCTCTTATTTTACAAGGTTTACATAAAGAGAGAGAATGTCGGCAGCTGGGATTCTGGGCTGGAAAAGGGAGCAAATATTAGAGACCTATTCTGCACAGCTCCAAAAGTCCTAAAACTTCACGGAAGATGTTTTCCAAATATATAAAAAAAATACTGAGAGCAAGAACTTCACCAGGGGGGCCACACCCTGCCCACGAGGGTGGGGGGCACGCCCTACCCCTGGGCGCGCCCCTACCTCGTGGCCCCCCTGGTGGCCCTCCGGTGACCATCTTCTGCTATATGGAGTCTTTCGATGGGGAAAAATCATAAGCCATCTTCTCGAACGAAACTCCACCGCCACGAGGCGGAACCTTGGCGGAACCAATCTAGGGCTCTGGCGGAGCTGTTCTGCCGGGGAAACTTCCCTCCCGGAGGGGGAAATCATCGCCATCGCTATCACCAACGCTCCTCTCATCGGGAGAGGGCAATCTCCATCAACATCTTCATCAGCACCATCTCATCTCAAAACCCTAGTTCATTTCTTGTATCCAATTCTTGTCTCCAAGTCCGGGATTGGTGCTAGTAGGTTGCTAGTAGTGTTAATTACTCCTTGTAGTTGATAAGATCATATGTTCAGATCCTATATGCATATTAATACCCCTCTGATTATGAACATGTTTATGCTTTGTGAGTAGTTACTTTTGTTCCTGAGGACATAGGAGAAGTCTTGCAATTAGTAGTCATGTGAATTTGGTATTCGTTCGATATTTTGATGAGATGTATGTTGTCTCTCCTCTAGTGGTGTTATGTGAACGTCGACTACATGACACTTCACCATTATTTGGGCCTAGAGGAAGGCATTGGGAAGTAATAAGTAGATGATGGGTTGCTAGAGTGATAGAAGCTTAAACCCTAGTTTATGCGTTGCTTCTTAAGGGGCTGATTTCGATCCATATGTTTCATGCTATGGTTAGGTTTACCTTAATACTTTTGTTGTAGTTGCGGATGCTTGCAATAGAGGTTAATCATAAGTGGGATGCTTGTCCAAGTAAGGGCAGTACCCAAGCACTGGTCCACCCACATACCAAATTATCAAAGTACCGAACGCGAATCATATGAACGTGATGAAAACTAGCTTGACGATATTCCCATGTGTCCTCGAGAGCGCTTTACATCATATAAGAGTTTGTCCAGGCTTGTCCTTTTCTACAAAAAGGATTGGGCCACCTTGCTGCACCTTATTTACTTTTGTTACTTGTTGCTCGTTACAAATTATCTTATCACAAAACTATCTGTTACCACTTATTTAGGTACTTGCAGAGAATACCTTGCTGGAAACCGCTTATCATTTCCTTCTGCTCCTCGTTGGGTTCGACACTCTTACTTATCAAAAGGACTACGATAGATCCCCTATACTTGTGGGTCATCAAGACTCTTTTCTGGCGCTGTTGCCGGGGAGTGAAGCGCCTTTGGTAAGGAAAAATTTATATAGTGTGCTGAAATTTACTGTCACTTGTTACCATGGAAAGTAATCCTCTGAGGGGCTTGTTCGGGGTATCTTCACCCCGACTAGTAGAGCAAAGAGTTGCTCCTCAACCTACTGAACCTAATGAAAATGAAAATAAAAATGCAAATGCTTGCTTTGAAGTTCCTTCGGGTATGATAGAAAAACTGCTAGCAAATCCTTTTTTAGGAGATGGAACAAAACATCCTGATGAACATATGATATATGTGGATGAAGTTTGTGGATTATTTAAGCTTGCAGGTGTACCCGGAGATGTTGTTAAGAAGAAGGTCTTCTCTTTATCTTTGAGGGGAGATGCATCGACATGGTATAGGCTATGTGATGATATGGGGTCTTGGAATTACAAACGATTGAAATTGGAATTTCATCAGAAGTTTTATCATATGCATCTTGTTCATCATGATCGCAATTATATATATAATTTTTGGCCTCACGAAGAAGAAAGCATCGCTCAAGCTTGTGGGAGGCTTAAAACAATGATATATTCATGCCCCAATCATGAGCTCTCAGGAGAAATGATTATTCAAAATTTTTATGCTCAGCTTTCTGGTAACAATCGCACCATGCTTAATACTTCTTGTGCTGGCTCTTTTATGATGAAGACTATTGAATTCAAATGGGATTTATTGGAAAGAATTAAACGCAACTCTGAAGATTGGGACCTCGACAATGGTAAGGAGTCAGGTATGACACCTAGTTTTGATTGTGTTAAATCTTTTATGGATACCGATATTTTTCGTAAATTTAGCACTAAATATGGACTTGACTCTAAGATAGTAGCTTCTTTCTGTGAATCTTTTGCTGCTTATGTTGATCTCCCTAAGGAGAAGTGGTTTAAATATCATCCTCCCATAGAAGTAAAAGTAGCTGCACCTATTAAAGTTGAAGAAAAGACTATCACTTATAATGATCCTATTGTTCCTACTTCTTATGTTGAGAAACCACCTTTCCCTGTTAGGATAAAGGATCATGCAAAAGCTTCAACTGTGGTTCGTAAAAGCAATATTAAAACATATACACCTCCTGAGCAAGTTAAAGTTGAACTAATATTGCTATCGTTAAAGATCTCTTGTCTGATAATATTGATGGGCATGTTATTTATTTCTGTGATGAAACTACTAGAATTGCTAAACCCCGTGATAAAAATAAACCTAGACCTGTGGTAGGCATGCCTGTTATTTCAGTTAAAATAGGAGATCACCGTTATCATGGATTATGTGATATGGGTGCTAGTGCTAGTGCAATACCTTATTCCTTATACAAAGAAGTTATGCATGATATTGCACCTGCTGAGATGGAAGATATTGATGTCACAATTAAACTTGCCAATAGAGATACTATTTCACAAATGGGAATTGTTAGAGATGTTGAAGTCTTGTGTGGGAAAACTAAATATCCTGCTGATTTTCTTGTTCTTGGTTCCCCATAAGATAGCTTTTGTCCCATTATATTTGGTAGACCCTTCTTAAATACTGTTAATGCTACCATAGATTGCAAAATAGATTGTTACTATCGGTTTAGATGATATGACCCATGAATTTAATTTTTCAAAACTTAGTAGACAACACCGTGAAGAAGAATTACCTAGTAAGGATGAAATTATTGGTCTTGCTTCTATTGCCGTACCTCCTAGTGATCCTTTAGAACAATATTTGCTAGACCATGAAAATGACATGTTTATGAATGAAAGAAGGGAATTAGATGAAGTATTCTTTAAACATGAACCTATTCTGAAAAACAATTTACCTATTGAAATCCTAGGGGATCCTCCTCCACCCAAGGGTGATCCCGTGTTTGAGCTTAAACCGTTACCTGATACTCTTAAATATGCTTATCTTGATGAGAAAAAGATATATCCTATTATTATTAGTGCTAACCTTTCAGAGCATGAGGAAGAGAGATTATTGAAAACTCCGAAGAAGCACCGTGCTGCTATTGGGTATACTCTTGATGATCTTAAGGGCATTAGTCCCACTCTATGTCAACATAAAATTAATTTGGAAGAAGATGCTAAACCAGTTCGTGATCATCAACGCCAGCTGAATCCTAAAATGAAAGAAGTGGTAAGAAAGGAGATACTAAAGCTCATTAAGGCAGGTATAATTTATCCTGTTGCTGATAGTCAATGGGTAAGCCCTGTCCATTGTGTCCCTAAGAAGGGAGGTATTACTGTTGTACCTAATGATAAAGATGAATTGATTCCTCAAAGAATTATTACAGGTTATAGGATGGTAATTGATTTCCGCAAATTAAATAAGGCTACTAAAAAGGATCATTACCCCTTACATTTATTGATCGAATGCTAGAAAGATTGTCCAAACATACACATTTTTGCTTTCTATATGGTTATTCTGGTTTCTCTCAAATACCTGTGTCAGCCAAAGATCAATCGAAGACTACTTTTGCATGCCCTTTTGGTACTTTTGCTTATAGACGTATGCCTTTTGGTTTATGTAATGCACCTGCTACCTTTCAAAGATGCATGATGGCTATATTCTTTGACTTTTGTGAAAATATTTGTGAGGTTTTCATGGACGACTTTTCCGTCTATGGATCTTCTTTTGATGATTGCTTGAGCAACCTTGATCGAGTTTTGCAGAGATGTGAAGAAACTAATCTTGTCTTGAGTTGGGAAAAGTGTCACTTTATGGTTAATGAAGGTATTGTCTTGGGGCATAAAGTTTCTGAAAGAGGTATTGAAGTTGATAAAGCCAAGGTTGATGCTATTGAAAAGATGCCATGTCCCGAGGACATCAAAGGTATAAGAAGTTTCCTTGGTCATGCCAGTTTTTATAGGAGGTTCATCAAGGACTTCTCAAAAATCTCTCGGACTCTGACTAATTTATTACAAAAAGATATACCATTTGTCTTTGATGATGATTGTGTAGAAGCATTTGAAATACTTAAGAAAGCATTGATCTCTGCACCTATTGTTTAGCCACCTGATTGGAATTTACCCTTTGAAATTATGTGTGATGCTAGTGATTATGCTGTAGGTGCTGTTCTAGGACAAAGAGTTGATAAGAAACTAAATGTTATTCAATATGCTAGTAAAACTCTAGACAATGCTCAAAGAAATTATGCTACTACTGAAAAAGAATTCTTAGCAGTTGTATTTTCTTGTGATAAGTTTAGACCTTATATTGTTGATTCTAAAGTAACTATTCACACTGATCATGCTGCTATTAAATATCTTATGGAAAAGAAAGATGCTAAACCTAGACTTATTAGATGGGTTCTCTTGCTACAAGAATTTGATTTACATATGTTGATAGAAAAGGAGCCGAGAACCCCGTTGCAAACAACTTGTCTAGGTTAGAAAATGTGCTTGATGACCCACTACCTATTGATGATAGATTTCCTGATGAGCAATTAAATGACATAAATGCTTCTCATACTGCTCCATGGTATGCTGATTATGCTAATTACATTGTTGCTAAGTTTATACCACCTAGTTTCACATACTAGCAAAAGAAAAGGTTCTTCTATGATTTCAGGCATTACTTTTGGGATGACCCACATCTTTATAAAGAAGGAGCAGATGGTGTTATTAGACGTTGTGTACCTGAGCATGAACAGGAACAGATCCTACGCAAGTGTCACTCCGAAGCTTATGGAGGACACCATGCTGGAGATAGAACTGCACATAAGGTACTGCAATCTGGTTTTTATTGGCCTACTCTCTTCAAGGATGCTCGTAAGTTTGTCTTATCTTGTGATGAATGTCAAAGAATTGGTAATATTAGTAGACGTCAAGAAATGCCTATGAATTATTCACTTGTTATTGAACCATTTGATGTTTGGGGCTTTGACTATATGGGACCTTTTCCTTCCTCTAATGGTTATACACATATTTTAGTTGCTGTTGATTACGTTACTAAGTGGGTAGAAGCTATTCCAACTAGTAGTGCTGATCATAACACTTCTATTAAAATGCTTAAAGAAGTTATTTTTCCAAGATTTGGAGTCCCTAGATATTTAATGACTGATGGTGGTTCACATTTTATTCATGGTGCTTTCCGTAAAATGCTTGCTAAATATGATGTTAATCATAGAATTGCATCTCCTTATCACCCTCAGTCTAGTGATCAAGTAGAATTGAGCAATAGAGAACTCAAATTAATTTTGCAAAAGACTGTTAATAGGTCTAGAAAGAATTGGTCCAAGAAACTTGATGATGCATTATGGGCCTATAGAACTACATATAAAAATCCTATGGGCATGTCTCCGTATAAAATGGTCTATGGAAAAGCATGTCACTTACCTCTCGAACTAGAACACAAGGCTTATTGGGCTATTAAAGAACTTAATTATGATTTTAAACTTGCCAGTGAGAAGAGGTTATTTGATATTAGCTCACTTGATGAATGGAGAACCCAAGCCTATGAAAATGCCAAGTTGTTTAAAGAAAAAGTTAAAAGACGGCATGACAAAAGGATACAAAAGCGTGAGTTTAATGTAGGTGATTATGTATTGCTATACAACTCTTGTTTAAGATTTTTTGCAGGAAAACTTCTCTCTAAATGGGAAGGTCCTTACGTTATTGAGGAGGTCTACCGTTCTGGTGCCATAAAAATCAACAACTTCGAAGGCACAAATCCGAAGGTGGTGAACGGTCAAAGAATCAAACATTATATCTCAGGTAATCCCATAAATGTTGAAACCAATGTTATTGAAACCATAACCCCGGAGGAATACATAAGGGACACTTTCCGGAACGTTTCAGACTCCGAAAAGGAATAGGTATGTGGTACGGTAAGTAAACCGACTCCAAAACAGTTTTTAAGGCAATATTTCTCCGTTTTGGAATATTTAGAAAAATAGAAAAAATAAGCAGCAGTCCGCGAAGGACACGAGGGCTCCACGAGGGTGGAGGGCGCGCCCTGCCCTACTGGGCACGCCCCCTACCTTGTGGGCACCTCGTGTGCTCTCCGGACTCCGTTTTCGTACACGACACGTATTTTGGTCGGTAAAAATTCATTATATAATCTCCTGGGGGGTTTTGACTCCCGTATCACGCAAAAATCTCCTGTCTTTATTTCGATCTGTTTTCTGTCAGGGTTGTCAAGGCCAGGCACTATGTCGTCTCCCTCCTCCTCCAACCATGAGTGCAACGATGCTTGGCTAATGAAGATAGAGCTGAAGAGAGAAGAACCTATGGGGATCAACAAGGATGAAGGTATCAAGAAGGCCATGGAGGACCAAGTTCCGGCAACAGAAGACACCCTTCAACTGGATCACAATCTTCTTACCCCAACAGAAATCGAAGCTTTCAAGATGATTGATTTAGCTCGTATACAAAATAAGTATCTCACACGTGAATATATTTTGTTGAAGGAGCATATCATCGCACTCAAGGGCATTATCCGCAAGTTAGAAGACCTCCTACGCTCGATGTGCGACTATCCATCATCAACAACTCCACCTTCTTCACCAACAAAGGAGACATAATCACATGGGTATGGGCACTCCACTTGGAAACTGCCAAGCTTGGGGGAATGCCCTGGTATCGTATCACCATCACTTTTATCTTTACCGTTTTTCTTAGTTTGATCCTTTTGGTAATATCTTGATCTAGTAGAATAAAAGTTCTTAGTGTGATCTAGTTGTGAGTTTTGCTTTATTATCCTTCTATGTAATCGAGTCTGTGAGCTGTATAATAAAGATCAATATTGAGTCAAGGGCTTGATTATTTTGCCGTGATCCTAAGTGAATAAAATAAAAGAGAAAGAAACAAAAAGAAACACAGAGATCATGTGAGTCTTATGGAGAGTAATGAGCTCACATAGAAAAAGTATGATGAATAAAAGTTGTTGAGGGTTGACAAACATAGTTTTGGTCATTGTTGCAATTAATAGGAAGTAATAAAGAAAGAGAGGTCTTCACATATTAATATATTATCTTGGACATCTTTTATGATTGTGAGCACTCATTAAAATATGACATGCTAAAGAGTTGACATTGGACAAGGAAGACAACGTAATGGGTTATGTTTTCTTACATCTGAGATGAATTATTGTCTTGGATCTTCCAACATGATGAGCTTGCCTTTCCCCCTCATGCTAGACAAATTCATTGCACCAAGTAGAGATACTACTTGTGCTTCCAAATACCCTTAAACCAGTCTTGCCACAACAGTCCACCATATCTACCTATGGATTGAGTAAGATCCATCAAGTAAGTTGTCATTGGTGCAAGAAATAAAAATTGCTCTCTAAATATGTATGGTTGATTGGTGTGGAGGAAATAAGCTTTATACGATCGTGTGATATGGAAATAATAAAAGCGACAGACTGCATAATAAAGGTCCATATCACAAGTGGAAATATAAAGTGGCGTTCTTTTGCATTAATATTTTGTGCATCCAACCATAAAAGCACATGACAACCTCTGCTTCCCTCTGCGAAGGGCCTATCTTTTACTTTTATCTCCTACCTTGCATAAGAGTCATGGTGATTTTCACCCTTCCTTTTTTACACTTTATCCTTTGGCAAGCACAGTATGTTGGAAAGATCCTGGTATATATGGCTAATTAGATGTGAGTTTTCATGAACTATTACTGTTGACATTACCCTTGAGGTAAAACATTGGGAGGCAAAACTATAAGCCCCTATCTTTCTCTGTGTCCAAATAAAACTCCATACTCATAAGTATTGCATGAGTGTCAGCAATTGTGAAAGACTATATGATAGTTGAGTATGTGGACTTGCTGAAAAGCTCTTATACATTGACCCTTTCCTATGTTATGATAAATTGCAATTGCTTCAATGACTGAGATTATAGTTTATTAGTTTTCAATGAAGTTTAAGATTCATACTTGATATTGTGATTGAATTATTACTCTACCATTAGAGATTATATGACAAGAATTATATAAGTTGCTGTTCTAAGAATGATCATGATGCCCTCATGTCCGTATTTTATTTTTATCGACACCTCTATCTCTAAACATGTGGACATATTTTTTGATTTCGTCTTTTCGCTTGATGACAAGCGAGGTCTAAGCTTGGGGGAGTCGATACGTCCATTTTGTATCATGCTTTTATATCAATATTTATTGCATTATGGGTTGTTATTACACATTATGTCACAATACTTATGCCTATTCTCTCTTATTTTACAAGGTTTACATAAAGAGGGAGAATGCTGGCAGCTGGGATTCTGGGCTGGAAAAGGAGCAAATATTAGAGACCTATTCTGCACAGCTCCAAAAGTCCCAAAACTTCACGAAAGATGTTTTCCAAATATATATAAAAAGTACTGAGAGCAAGAACTTCACCAGGGGGGCCACACCCTGCCCATGAGGGTGGGGGCACCCTACCCCCCTGGGCGCGCCCCCCTACCTCGTGGGCCCCCTGGTGGCCCTCCGGTGACCATCTTCTGCTATATGGAGTCTTTCGATGGGAAAAAAAATCATAAGCCATCTTCTTGGACGAAACTCCGCCGCCATGAGGCGGAACCTTGGCGGAACCAATCTAGGGCTCTGGCGGAGCTGTTATGCCGGGGAAACTTCCCTCCCGGAGGGGGAAATCATCGCCATCGTCATCACCAACGCTCCTCTCATCGGGAGAGGGCAATCTCTGTCAACATCTTCATCAGCACCATCTGATCTCAAAACCCTAGTTCATCTCTTGTATCCAATTCTTGTCTCCAAGTCCGGGATTGGTGCTAGTAGGTTGCTAGTAGTGTTAATTACTCCTTGTAGTTGATGCTAGTTGGTTTAATTGGTGGAAGATCATATGTTCAGATCCTATATGCATATTAATACCCCTCTGATTATGAACATGTTTATGCTTTGTGAGTAGTTACTTTCGTTCCTGAGGACATGGGAGAAGTCTTGCTATGAGTAGTCATGTGAATTTGGTATTCGTTCGATATTTTGATGAGATGTATGTTGTCTCTCCTCTAGTGGTGTTATGTGAACGTCGACTACATGACACTTCACCATTATTTGGGCCTAGAGGAAGGCATTGGGAAGTAATAAGTAGATGATGGGTTGCTAGAGTGACAGAAGCTTAAACCCTAGTTTATGCGTTGCTTCGCAAGGGGCTGATTTGGATCCATATGTTTCATGCCATGGTTAGGTTTACCTTAATACTTTTGTTGTAGTTGCGGATGCTTGCAATAGAGGTTAATCATAAGTGGGATGCTTGTCCAAGTAAGGGCAGTACCCAAGCACCGGTCCACCCACATACCAATTATCAAAGTACCGAACGCGAATCATATGAACGTGATGAAAACTAGCTTGATGATATTCCCATGTGTCCTCGGGAGCGCTTTACATCATATAAGAGTTTGTCCAGGCTTGTCCTTTGCTACAAAAAGGATTGGGCCACCTTGCTGCACCTTATTTACTTTTGTTACTTGTTGCTCGTTACAAATTATCTTATCACAAAACTATCTGTTACCACTTATTTCAGTACTTGCAGAGAATACCTTGCTGGAAACCACTTATCATTTCCTTCTGCTCCTCGTTGGGTTCGACACTCTTACTTATCAAAAGGACTACGATAGATCCCCTATACTTGTGGGTCTTCGGTTCCTACATATTCTACAAAGATCTTTATCGGTCGAACCTTTATGACAACATACTTAGTTCCCTTTGTCCGTCGGTATGTTACTTGCCCGAGATTCGATCATCGGTATCTCCATACTTAGTTCAATCTCGTTACCGGCAAGTCTCTTTACTCGTTCTGTAATACATCATCTCGTAACTAACTTCTTAGTCACTTTGCTTGCAAGCTTCTTGTGATGCTGTATTACCGAGAGGGCCCATAGATACCTCTCTGTCATACGGAGTGACAAATCCCTATCTTGATTCACGCCAACTCAACAAACACCTTCGGAGATACCTGTAGAGCATCTTCATGATCACCCAGTTACATTGTGAAGTTTCATAGCACACAAGGTATTCCTTCGGTATCCGGGAGTTGCATGATCTCATGGTCAAAGGAATATGTATTTGACATTAAGAAAGCAGTAGCAATAAACTGAACGATCATATGCTAAGCTAATGGATGGGTCTTGTCCATCACATCATTGTCCTAATGATGTGATCCCATTATCAAATGACAACTCATGTCTATGGTCAGGAAACCTTAACCATATTTGATCAACGAGCTAGTCTAGTAGAGGCTCACTAGGGACACGGTATTTGTTTATGTATCCACACAAGTATTTAAGTTTCTAGTCAATAAAATTCTAGCATGAATAATAAACCTTTATCATGATTAAGGAAATATAATAATAATCATTTTATTATTGCCTCTAGGGCATATTTCCAGCATGATTTGGATCCACATGTTTCATGCTATGGTTAGATTTATCTTAGTTCTTCTTTTGTAGTTGTGGATGCTTGCGAGAGAGGTTAATCATAAGTGGGAGGCTTGTCCAAGTAAGGACAACACCCAAACACCGGTCCACCCACATATCAAATTATCAAAGTAATGAACGTGAATCATATGAGCATGATGAAAACTAACTTGATAGTAATTCCCATGTGTCCTCGGGAGCGCTTTTCTTTATATAAGAGTTCGTCCAGGCTTATCCTTTGCTACAAAAAGGATTGGGACACCTTGCCGCACCTTTGTTACACTTGTTACTTGTTACCTGTTATGAATAATCTTATCATCAAACTATCTGTTACCGATAATTTCAGTGCATGTAGAAAATACCTTGCTGAAAACCGCCTGTCATTCCCTTTTGCTCGTTGTCGGGTTCGACACTCTTACTTATCGAAATGACTACGATTGATCCCCTATACTTGTGGGTCATCATATATCCGTTGAAGAGGACGACAAGGTTGATGAAGAGGCCAACAATAGACTGGAAGGGAACAAAATTTCAAAAGAAAGAAAGAAGAGAAATGCATATGTGATAACCCACAAGTATAGGGGATCACAACAGTTTTCGAGGGTAGAGTATTCAACCCAAATTTATAGATTCGACACAAGGGAAGCCAAAGAATATTTGAAGGTATTAGTAGCTGAGTTGTCAATTCAACCACACCTGAAGATTAATTATCTGCAGCAAAGTGATTGCTACCAAAGTAGTATGATAGTTGTGATAATAGTAGAAGCAACAACGATAATGGTAACAATGATAGTAGTAGTTTTGTAACAGTGCAACAGTAACAATAACAGTATTAACTTAGCAAGATCAATATAGGATAAATTCTTAGGCATTGGATCGGTGACTTGTTGGATGATATTCATCATGAGATAGTTATAACCTAGGGCGATACGGCACTAGCTCCAATTCATCAATATAACGTAGGCATGTATTCCGTAAATAGTCATACGTGCTTATGGAAAGAACTTGCATGACATCTTTTGTCCTACCCTCCCGTGGCAGCGGGGTCCTATTGGAAACTAAGGGATATTAAGGCCTCCTTTTAATAGAGAACCGGAACAAAGCATTAACACACGGTGAATACATGAACTCCTCAAACTACGGTCATCATCGGGAGTGGTCCCGACTATTGTCACTCCGGGGTTGCCGGATCATAACACGTAGTAGGTGACTATAACTTGCAAGATCGGATCTAAAACATGGATATAATGGTGATAACATAAACGGTTCAGATCTGAAATCATGGCACACGGGCCCAAAATGACAAGCATTAAGCATGTCAAAGTCACAACAACATCAATATTAGAACATAGTGGATACTAGGGATCAAGCCCTAACAAAACTAACTCGCTTACATGATGAATCTCATCCAACTCCTCACCGACCAGTGAGCCTACAAAGGATTACTCACTCCCGGTGGGGAGCATCATGGAATTGGCGATGGAGAAGGGTTGGTGATGGCGAAGAACGAAGATCCCCCTCTCCGGAGCCCCAAACGGACTCCAGATCTGGCCTCCCGATGAAGAATAGGAGGTGACGGTGGCTCCGTCTCGTGGATCGCGATAATTCTTTCTCCCTGATTTTTTTTTGGAAAAATAGGATTTTATAGCATCGGTTTTAGGGTCTACGGGGCCACCAGGTGGGGACGACCCACCTGGGCACGCCAGGAGAGGGGGCGTGCCCTGGTGGGTTGTGCCCACCTAGGTGCCCCCTCTGGTAGGTCTTGGCTCCAGAAATTCCTGTTTATTGTATAAAAAATCCTCGCAAAGTTTCGTTCCATTCCGAGAACTTTTATTTCTGCACAAAAACAACACAATGGTAGTTCTGCTGAAAACAGCGTTAGTCCGGGGTTAGTTTCATTCAAATCATGCAAATTAGAGTTCAAAACAAGAGGAAAAGCGTTAGCGTTGGAGACGTATCAACTCCCCCAAGTTTTAACCTTTGCTTGTCCTCAAGCAATTCAGTTGATAAACTAAAAGTGAAAAAGAAAAACTTTTACGAACTCTTTTGCTGTTGTTTGCATAAATAAGCTTAAACATCACCCAGGTTTTCAGCAAGAATTATAACTAACCATGTCGACAATAACTCTTAAAGATTATATTAACTCATATCAATGACACAATCAGGTAGCGAGCAATAATAAAATATCTCAAACGACAACACGTTGTCAAAACAACCATGATATAATATGACAATAGTGGTATCTCGCTAGCCCTTTCCGAGACCGCAAAACATAAATGCAGAGCACCTCCAAAGTTCAAGCAGCGACTAAACATTGTAATTCATGGTAGAAAAGATCCAGGCATGATGCACCCAACATTAGCTACACACAATGCATAAGTCATGACAGCAGTGCTCTCAGGTTCTAGCACTTATTTTAGAAGGTGATCACACATAATAGAAGTAAATAGATAGTCCCTTCGCAGAGGGAAGTAGTGATTTGCAGAGGTGCCAGAGCTCAAGTTTTTAAAACAGAGGTAAATGATATTTTGAGGCATGCACCCTTCTCATTTACTTCACAACCATCAGTTATCAATATCTTCCATGCTAAGCACGCTAGTGGCGGTTCCCAAGCGATAAAAGTAAAGGTTTACTCCCCCTCCACCAACAATCACATTCCACGGCTTGTCCGAAATAACGGGTGTCGTCCAAACCAACAATAGTCCCCGAGGAGTTTTGTTCAATTATTTGCATTTTTGAATTCGGACTGGGAGTCCCTATTACCGTCCTTTTCTCGTGCGATGGCAAGTGAATAAACACTCGACCTGAGAATAACCCGCTTAGCATGGAAGATACCGACCACCTCCTATCGTTCCATGAACGATCCAGGCACACAAAAAGGATATTTATTTAGAAGTTTTTAGAGGTGGCACATGCAAATTTACTTAGGACGGCAGGGTAATACCGCATATAAGTAGGTATGGCGGACTCATCTAGAATAACTTCGGGTTCAAGGTTTTTGATGTACAAGCAGGATTCCCACTTAGTACAGGCGAAGGCTAGCAATTAGATTGAGAAGCGGCCAACTAGAGAGCAACAACGGTCATGAACATGCATTATGCATAAGTAACATTGGACACTAGCATGAGTAGGATATGAACACCATGAACATAAATATCATAGAGGCTATGTTGGTTTTGATTCAACTACATGCATGAACATGTGCCAAGTCAAGCCACTCAAACATTCAGAGGAGGATACCATATCATCATACTACATCACAATCATTTTAACGCAATGTTGATATCCAAGATAAATCATTATCCACTCCCAGCTACTTATGCATGGCATGAGAAACTATAATCTCTAATTTTCATTGCAAACATGTTTAATCATAATGGGTTGAATCATGGATACTAGGTTAAACATATTTACACAGAGCAAGTCAGTTCATACCAGTTTCTCTCTGCCACGGCCAGTTCATCGAATATCGTCATTATTGCCTTTCACTTGCACGACCGAACGATGTGAAAATGATAATAGTGCAAGAGTGTCGTGGACTAAGCTAGAATCTGCAAACATTTTATTCAACATGAGAAGACAAGGTAAAATGGGCTCTTTATTAGATCAACAATTATTCATAAGAGAGCCACTCAACATTTTCATTGTGGTATTCTCCTCGGTAAGACTCGAATAAACAGAAAAGAAATTCAGAGAAACACATTGAAATATTTTTGGAGCTTTTGGTTTTCTTGAACAAGCAAATAAAATGGAAAAGCGATAATGATAAAAACTATTTACACGGGAAAGCTCCCAACAAGCAAAAGAAGAACAAGGAAATATTTTTGGGTTTTCTTTTTAGTGCTACTACTAAGCATGCATAGAAAGTAAACTAATCTACAACTATTTTTTTTCTAAAGTTTTTCAAACACACGAGAAGAAAGCAAGAAAATAAATCTAAGCATGGATGATATAATGAAAAAGTGTGAACACCGACAAAAGGAATGAGTATACATGAATATAAAGTTGGTGGAAACACGTACTCCCCCAAGCTTAGGCTTTTGGCCTAACTTGGTAAAAAGTCAGTAGCCTGGATAATAGTTGGGGTACTGAGGAACACACATCCACTCATCCCACTACTGAGGCTCCTCCTCTGCCTCTGCAGCAGCCTGAGCGTTCCGGTAGGCGATGATGTTCGCAGGCATAATCCTATATCTGCCCATGGCAACAGAATCAAACAAAGCAGGAGCAGGCAACGGAATAATATCACGAGTTTCAATGCTAAAAACCAGGTTATAAGGAATAGGGATGTCAGGGTAATCTCATGCAATAAAATGGTGGTATTCCATGGCTGCACGGTCTAGGTAAACCTTGGTCAGAGGGTAATCATGATGGCATATCTCAACATGAAAGTGAGCCTCCAAACGAGTAGCAAAAATCCCACAATGTATTTTACCCTTGAATTTATTAATGTGGTCGACATGTGCTACCTCTTGAGCATGCGTTGGTTTTCCCTTGAAGAGGAAAGGGTGATGCAGCAAAGTAGCGTAAGTATTTCCCTCAGTTTTTGAGAACCAAGGTATCAATCCAGTAGGAGGTTACACGCAAGTCGCCTTGTACCTGCACAAACAAATAAGAACCTTGCAACCAATGCGATAAAGGGGTTGTCAATCCCTTCACGGACACTTGCAAAAGTGAGATCTGATAGAGATAATAAGATAAATATTTTTGGTATTTTTATGATATAGATTGGAAAGTAAAGATTGCAAAATAAACGGCGGCACAAATAGCAAATTGATAGGAAATAATATGATGGAAGATAGACCCAGGGGCCATAGGTTTCACTAGTGGCTTCTCTCAAGATAGCATAATCTACGGTGGGTGAACAAATTACCGTCGAGCAATTGATAGAAAAGCACATAGTTATGAGAATATCTTGGCATGGTCATGTATATAGGCATCACGTCCGCGACAAGTAGACCGAAACGATTCCGCATCTACTACTATTACTCCACACATCGACCGCTATCCAGCATGCATCTAGAGTATTAAGTTTATAAGAACAGAGTAACACATTAAGCAAGATGACATGATGTAGAGGGACAAACTCAAGCAATATGATATAAACCCCATATTTTTATCCTCGATGGCAACAATACAATACGTGCCTTGCTGCCCTTGCTGTCACTAGGAAAGGATACTGCAAGATTGAACCCAAAGCTAAACACTTCTCCCATTGCAAGAAAGATCAATCTGGTAGGACAAACCAAACTGATAATTCGAAGAGACTTGCAAAGATATCAAATCATACATATAAGAATTCAGAGAAGAACCAAATATTGTTCATAGATAATCTTGATCATAAACCCACAATTCATCGGATCTCGACAAACACACCGCAAAAAGAATTACATCGAATAGATCTCCAAGAAAATCGAGGAGAACTTTGTATTGAGATCTAGAGAGAGAGAAGAAGCAATCTAGCTAATAACTATGGACATGAAGGTCTGTGGTAAACTACTCACACATCATCGGAGAGGCTATGGTGTTGATGTAGAAGCCCTCCGTGATCGATTCCCCCTCCGGCGGAGCGCCGGAAAAGGCCCCAAGATGGGATCTCACGGGTACATAAGGTTGCGGCGGTGGAAATAGGGTTTCGTGGTGCTCTTAGATGTTTTTAGGGTATATGCGTATATATAGGCGAAAGAAGTAGGTCGGTGGAGCCACGAGGGGCCCATGAGGGTGGGGGCGCGCCTACCCCCTGGGCGCGCCTCCCTACCTCGTGGCCGCCTCATTGCTTCCTTGATGTCCACTCCAAGTCTCCTGGATTGTGTTTGTTCCAAAAATAACTCTCCCGAAGGTTTCATTCCATTTGGATTTCGTTTGATATTCCTTTTCTGCGAAACACTAAAATAGGCAAAAAACAACAATTTGCACTGGGCCTTTGGTTAGTAGGTTAGTCCCAAAAATAATATAGAAGTGCATAATAAAGCCCATTAAACATCCAAAACAGATAATATAATAGCACGGAACAATCAAAAATTCTAGATACATTGGAGACTAATCAAGCATCCCCAAGCATAATCGTGCTCGTACTCGAGTAGGTAAATGATAAAAACAGAATTTTTCATGTGGAATGCTACCTAGCATAATTCTCAATGTAATTTTCTTTATTGTGGCATGAACGTTCAGATCCGAAAGATTCAAGATATAGAGTTTAATATTGACATAAAAATAATAATACTTCAAGCATACTAACAAAGCAATCATGTCTTCTCAAAATAACATGGCCAAAGAAAGTTATCCCTACAAAATCATATAGTCTGGCTATGCTCTATCTTCATCACACAAAATATTTAAATCATGCGCAACCCCGATGACAAGCCAAGTAATTGTTTCATACTTTTGATGTTCTCAAACTTTGTCAATCCTCACGCAATACATGAGCGTGAGCCATGGACATAGCACTATATGTGGAATAGAAGGGTGGTTGTGGAGAAGACAAAAAGGAAAAGATAGTCTCACATCAACTAGGCATATCAACGGGCTATGGAGATGCCCATCAATAGATATCAATGTGAGTGAGTAGGGATTGCCATGCAACAGGCGCACTAGAGCATGCGTTGGTTTTCCCTTGAAGAGGAAAGGGTGATGTAGCAAAGCAGCGTAAGTATTTCCCTCAATTTTGAGAACCAAGGTATCAATCCAGTAGGAGGTTACACGCAAGTCGCCTCGTACCTACACAAACAAATAAGAACCTTGCAACCAACGCGATAAAGGGGTTGTCAATCCCTTCACGTCCACTTGCAAAAGTGAGATCTGATAGAGAAGATAAATATTTTTGGTATTTTTATGATATAGATTGGAAAGTAAAGATTGCAAAATAAACGGCGGTAGAAATAGCAAATTGATAGGAAAATAATATGACGGAAGATAGACCCGGGCGCCATAGGTTTCACTAGTGGCTTCCCTCAAGATAGCATAATTTACGGGGGGTGAACGAATTACTGTCGAGCAATTGATAGAAAAGCGCATAGTTATGAGAATATCTAGGCATGATCATGTATATGGGCATCACGTCCACGACAAGTAGAACGAAATGATTCCGCATCTACTACTATTACTCCACACATCGACCGCTATCCAACATGCATCTAGAGTATTAAGTTCATAAGAACAAAGTAACACATTAGGCAGGATGACATGATGTAGAGGGATAAACTCAAGCAATATGATATAAACCCCATCTTTCTATCCTCGATGGCAACAATACAATACGTGCCTTGCTGCCCCTACTGTCACTGGGAAAGGACACCGCAAGATTGAACCCAAAGCTAAGCACTTCTCCTATTGCAAGAAAGATCAATCTAGTAGCCCAAACCAAACTGATAATTCGAAGAGGCTTGCAAAGATATCAAATCATACATATAAGAATTCAGAGAAGAACCAAATATTGTTCATAGATAATCTTGATCATCAACCCATAATTCATCGGATCTCGACAAACACACCGCAAAAAGAATTACATCGAATAGATTTCCAAGAAGATCGAGGAGAACTTTGTATTGAGATCCAAAGAGAGAGAAGAAGCCATCTAGCTAATAACTATGGACCCAAAGGTCTGTGGTAAACTACTCACACATCATCAGAGAGGCTATGGTGTTGATGTAGAAGCCCTCCGTGATCGATTCCCCCTCCGGCGGAGCGCCGGAAAAGGCCCCAAGATGGGATCTCACGGGTATAGAAGGTTGCGGCGGTGGAAATAGGGTTTTGTGGTGCTCTCGGATGTTTTCAGGGTATATGAGTATATATAGTCGAAAGAACTAGGTCAGGGGAGCCACGAGGGGCCCATGAGGGTGGGGGCGCGCCTGCCCCCTGGGCCTGCCCCCTGCCTCGTGGCCGCCTCGTTGCTTCCTTGACGTCCACTCCAAGTCTCCTGGATTGCGTTTGTTCCAAAAATGACTCTCCCGAAGGTTTCATTCCGTTTGGATTCTGTTTGATATTCCTTTTCTGCGAAACACTGAAATAGGCAAAAAATAGCAATTTGCACTCGGCCTTGCGTTAGTAGGTTAGTCCCAAAATTTATATAAAAGTGCATAATAAAGCCCATTAAACATCCAAAACAGATAATATAATAGCATGGAACAATAAAAAATTATAGATACGTTGGAGACGTATCAAGCATCCCCAAGCTTAATTCCTGCTCGTCCTCGAGTAGGTAAATGATAAAAATAGAATTTTTGATGTGGAATGCTACCTAGCATAATTCTCAATGTAATTTTCTTTATTGTGGCATGAACGTTTAGATCTGAAAGATTCAAGATAATTTTTTAATATTGACATAAAAATAATAATACTTCAAGCATACTAACTAAGCAATTATGTCTTCTCAAAATAACATGGCCAAAGAAAACTTATCCCTACAAAATCATATAGTTTGGCTATGCTTCATTTTCGTCACACAAAAATGCTCTCATCATGCACAACCCAGATGACAAGCAAAGCAATTGTTTCATACTTTAGTAATCTCAAACCCTTTTCAACTTTCACGCAATACGTGAGCGTGAGCCATGGACATAACACTATGGGTGGAATAGAATATAATGATGGGGGTTGTGTGGAGAAGAGAAAAAAAGGAGAAAGTCTCACATTGACGAGGCTAATCAACGGGCTATAGAGATGCCCATCAATTGATGTCAATGCAAGGAGTAGGGATTGCCATGCAACGGATGCACTAGAGCTATAAATGTATGAAAGCTCAACAAAAGAAACTAAGTGGGTGTGCATCCAACTTGCTTGCTCACGAAGACCTAGGGCATTTGAGGAAGCCCATTGTTGGAATATACAAGCCAAGTTCTATAATGAAAATTCCCACTAGTATATGAAAGTGACAAAATGAGAGACTCTCTATCATGAAGATCATGGTGCTACTTTGAAGCACAAGTGTGGAAAAAGGATAGTAGCATTGCCCCTTCTCTCTTTTTCTCTCTTTTCTCTTTTTTTGGGCCTTCTTTTTTTGGCCTTTCTCTTTTTTTAATTCCTCACATGGGACAATGCTCTAATAATGACGATCATCACACTTCTATTTATTTACAACTCAATGATTACAACTTGATACTAGAACAAGATATGACTCTATATGAATGCCTCCGGCGGTGTACCGGGATGGGCAATGAATCAAGAGTGACATGTATGATAAATTATGCATGGTGGCTTTGCCACAAATACGATGTCAACTACATGATCATGCAAGGCAATATGACAATTATGATGTGTGTCATGATGAATGGAATGGTGGAAAGTTGCATGTCAATATATCTCGGAATGGCTATGGAAATGCCATAATAGGTAGGTATGGTGGCTGTTTTGAGGAAGATATAAGGAGGTTTATGTGTGATAGAGAATATCATATCACAGGGGTTGGATGCACCGGCGAAGTTTGCACCAACTCTTAAGGTGAGAAAGGGCAATGCACGGTACCGAAGAGGCTAGCAATGATGGAAAGGTGAGAGTGCGTATAATCCATGGACTCATCATTAGTCATAGAGAACTCACATACTTATTGCAAAAATCTACAAGTCATCAAAAACCAAGCACTACCCGCATGCTCCTAGTGTGATAGATTGGTAGGAAAAGACCATCGCTCGTCCCCGACCGCCACTCATAAGGATGACAATCAAAGGACACCTCATGTTTAAAATTTGTCACACAATGGTTACCATACGTGCATGCTACGGGACTTGCAAACCTCAACACAAGTATTTCCCAATTTCACAACTACCCAACTAGCACAACTCTAATATTACGATCTTCATAAACAATCATCAAGTATCAAACTTCTCTTAGTATTCAATGCACTGTTATGAAAGTTTTTATTATACCCATCTTGGATGCCTATCATATTAGGACTAATTTTATAGCCAAAACAAACTACCATGCTGTTCTAAAAGACTCTCAAAATAATATAAGTGAAGCATGAGAGATCAATAATTTCTATAAAATAAAACCACCACCGTGCTCTAAAAGATATAAGTGAAGCACTAGAGCAAAATTTATCTAGCTCAAAAGATATAAGTGAAGCACATAGAGTATTCTAATAAATTCCGATTCATGTGTGTCTCTCCAAAAAGGTGTGTACAGAAAGGATGATTGTGGTAAGCTAGAAAGCAAAGACTCAAATCATACAAGAGGCTCCAAGCAAAACACATATCATGTGGTGAATAAAAATATAGCCTGAAGTAAAGTCACCGATGGATGAAGACAAAAGAGGGGATGCCTTCCGGGGCATCCCCAAGCTTAGGATTTTGGTTGTCCTTAAATTTTACATTGGGGTGCCTTGGGCATCCCCAAGCTTAGGCCCTTGCCACTCCTTATTCCATAACCCATCAAGTCTTTACCCAAAACTTGAAAACTTCACAACACAAAACTCAACAGAAAATATCATGAGCTTAGTTGGTTTAAGAAAACAAACCACCACTTTATGGTACTGTAATTAACTCATTCTTTATTTATATTGGTGTTCAACCTACTGTATTCCAACTTCTCTATGGTTCATACCCCCCGATACTAACCATAGATTCATCAAAATAAGCAAACAACACACGAAAAATAGAATCTATCAAAAAGAGAATAGTCTGTAGTAATCTATAGGTTTTGAATACTTCTGTAACTCCAAAAATCCTACCAAATTAGGACGACCTAAATAATTTGTATATTGATCTACTGAAATTGGAATCAGTATTTTATTGCTCTCTGGTAAAAAAAATTAAAATTATCCTCGTGAGCGCAAACTTTCTGTTTTTTACAGCAAGATCAAACAACAATCATCCAAGAAGATCGTAAAGGCTTTACTTGGCACAAACACTAACTAAAACATAAAAGACACAATCATAACAGAGGATAGATTATTTATTTATCACTAAACAGAAACAAAAAGCAAGAAACAAAAATAAAATTGGGTTGCCTCCCAACAAGCGCTTTTCTTTAAAGCCTCTAGTTAGGCATTGATAATTCAATGATGCTCACATGAAAGACAAGAATTGAAGCACAAAGAGAGAATCATGAACACGTGGCAAACACGTCTAAGTCTAACATACTTCCTATGCATAGGCATATTATAGGCAAACAAATTATCATAGCAAGAAAAAACTAGCATATGCAAGGAAGCGGGAAGAAACAATAGCAATCTCAACATAACGAGAGGTAATTTAGTAACATGAAAATTTCTACAATCATATTTTCCTCTCTCATAATAATTACATGTGGGATCATAAGAAAATTCAAAAAAATAGCTATCACATAAAATATTTTCAACACGATCCACATGCATGCAAAGTTGACACTCTTCCAAAATAGTGGGATTAACATTAACTAAAGTCATGACCTCTCCAAACCCACTTTTATCAAAAAAAAGATTGAACATTCTCCAAATATGTGGAATCTAAAGTTGACACTCTTCCAAACCCACTTTCAGTAATATTGCAAACATTATTATCAATCTCATATTCATCAGGGGCTTAAATAAATTTTCAAGATCATAAGAAGAATCGCCCCAATCATGATCATTGCAACAAGTAGAGGACATAGAAAAACTAGCATCTCCAAGCTTTGGGTTTTGAATATTATTAGCACAATTGGCGTTAATAGAATTTATAATAACATCATTGCAATCATGCTTTTTATTCAAAGATCTATCGTGAATCACTTCATAAAGCACTTCATCACAATTGTCAGATTCACGAATTTCAAGCAAAACATCATAAAGATAATCTAGTGCACTCAACTCACTAGCATTTGGTTCATCATAATTGGATCTTTTAAAAGGATTAGCAAGAGGATGAGGATCCATAACAATAGATTTTTAGCAAGTGAAGGTGCAAGCAAATAGAAGCACATGGTAACACGAGCAAATAGAAGGACAAACAAAAGAGGGGCGAATAAAATGGCAAAAGGTGAAGTGGGGGAGAGGAAAACGAGAGGCAAATGGCAAATAATGTAATGCGAGGGATAAGAGTTTGTGATGGGTACTTGGTATGTCTTGACTTGTGCGCAGATCTCCCTGGCAACAGCGCCAGAAATCCGCACGTTGGCGGGAGATCAAATCTTCACTTGACTTGGTGTGAGCCTCCCCGGCAACGGCGCCAGAAATCTTTCTTGCTACCTCTTGAGCATGCGTTGGTTTTCCCATGAAGAGGAAAGGGCGATGCAGCAAAGCAGCGTAAGCATTTCGCTCAGTTTTGAGAACCAAGGTATCAATCCAGTAGGAGGTTACACGCAAGTTGCCTCGTACCTACACAAACAAATAAGAACCTTGCAACCAACGCGATAAAGGGGTTGTCAATCCCTTCACGGCCACTTGCAAAAGTGAGATATGATAGAGATAATAAGATAAATATTTTTGGTATTTTTATGATATAGATTGGAAAGTAAAGATTGCAAAATACAAGATGGAAGAAATAGCAAATTGATAGGAAAATAATATGATGGAAGATAGACCCGGGGGCCATAGGTTTCACTAGTGGCTTCTCTCAAGATAGCATAATTTACAGTGAGTGAACGAATTACTATCGAGCAATTGATATAAAAGCGCATAGTTATGAGAATATCTAGGCATGATCATGTATATAGGCATCACGTCCGCGACAAGTAGACCGAAACGATTCTGCATCTACTACTATTACTCCACACATCGACCGCTATCCAGCATGCATCTAGAGTATTAAGTTCATAAGAACAGAGTAACGCATTAGGCAAGATGACATGATGTAGAGGGATAAACTCAAGCAATTTGATATAAACCCCTTCTTTTTATCCTCGATGGCAACAATACAATGCGTGCCTTGCTGCCCCTGCTGTCACTGGGAAAGGACACCGTGAGATTGAACCCAAAGCTAAGCACTTCTCATATTGCAAGAAAGATCAATCTAGTAGGCCAAACCAAACTGATAATTCGAAGAGACTTGCAAAGATATCAAATCATACATATAAGAATTCAGAGAAGAACCAAATATTGTTCATAGATAATCTTGATCATAAACCCACAATTCATCGGGTCTTGACAAACACACCGCAAAAAGAATTACATCGAATAGATCTCCAAGAAGATTGAGGAGAACTTTGTATTGAGATCCAAAGAGAGAGAAGAAGCCATTTATCTAATAACTATGGACCCGAAGGTCTGTGGTAAACTACTCACACATCATCAGAGAGGCTATGGTGTTGATGTAGAAGCCCTCCGTGACCGATTCCCCCTCTGGCGGAGCGCCGGAAAAGGCCCCAAGATGGGATCTGACGGGTACAGAAGGTTGCGGTGGTGGAAATAGGGTTTCGTGGTGCTCTCGGATGTTTTTAGGGTATATGAGTATATATAGGCAAAAGAACTAGGTCAGGGGAGCCACAAGGGGCCCACGAGGGTGGGGGCGCGCCCCCTGCCTCGTGGCCGCCTTGTTGCTTCCTTAACGTCTACTCCAAGTCTCCTGGATTGCGTTTCTTCCAAAAATAACTCTCCCGAAGGTTTCATTCCGCTTGGATTCCGTTTGATATTCCTTTTCCGTGAAACACTAAAATAGGCAAAAAATAACAATTTGCACTGGGCCTTGGGTTAGTAGGTTAGTCCCAAAAATAATATAAAAGTGCATAATAAAGCCCATTAAACATCCAAAACAGATAATATAATAGCATGGATCAATCAAACACTATAGATACGTTGGAGACGTATCAGGTGTGCATCCAACTCGCTTGCTCACGAAGACCTAGGGCATTTTGAGGAAGCCCATCATTGGAATATACAAGCCAAGTTCTATAATGTAAAATTCCCACTACCATATGAAAGTGACAACATAGGAGACTCTCTATGATGAAGATCATGGTGCTACTTTGAAGCACAACTGTGGTACAATGATAGTAACATTGTCCCTTCTCTCTTTTTCTCTCGTTTTTTATTTGGGCCTTTTTCTTTTTTATGGCCTTTTTTTCTATTTTTTTTCTTTTCTCCCGAGCCTCATCCCGAATTGTGGGGGAATCACAGTCTCCATCATCCTTTCCTCACTTGGGACAATGCTCTAATAATGATGATCATCACACTTTTATTTACTTACAATTCAAAAATTACAACTCAATACTTAGAACAAAATATGAATCTATGTGAATGCCTCTGGCGGTGTACCGGGATATGCATTGAATCAAGAGTGACATGTATGGAAGAATTATAAAGGTGGCTTTGCCACAAATACGATGTCAACTACATGCTCATGCAAAGCAATATGACAATGATGAAACGTGTTATAACAAACGGAATGGTGGTAAGTTGCATGGCAATATATCTCGGAATTGCTATGGAAATGCCATAATAGGTAGGTATGGTGGCTGTTTTGAGGAAGGTATATGGTGGGTGTATGATACCAGCAAAAGGTGCGCGATATTAGAGAGGCTAGCAATGGTGGAAGGGTGAGAGTGTGTATAATCCATGGACTCAACATTAGTCATAAAGAACTCACATGCTTATTGCAAAAATCTATTAGTTATCGAAACAAAGTACTATGCACATGCTCCTAGGGGGATAGATTGGTAGGAAAATACCATCGCTCGTCCCCGACCACCACTCATAAGCAAGACAATCAATAAATAAATCATGCTCCGACTTCATCACATAACGGTTCACCATACATGCATGCTACGGGAATCACAAACTTTAGAACAAGTATTTCTCAAATTCACAACTACTAAACTAGCATGACTCTAATATCACCATCTTCATATTTCAAAACAATTATCAAGTATCAAACTTCTCATAGTATTCGATGCACTTTATATGATAGTTTTTATTATACCCATCTTGGATGCTCATCATATTAGGACTAATTTTATAGCCAAAGCAAAATACCATGCTGTTCTATAAGACTCTAAAAGTAATATAAGTGAAGCATGAGATATCAATAATTTCTATAAAATAAAACCACCACCGTGCTCTAAAATATATAAGCGAAGCACTAGAGCAAAATTGTCTAGCTCAAAAGATATAAGTGAAGCACAAAGAGTATTCTAATAAATTCCGATTCATGTGTGTCTCTCCAAAAGGTGTGTACAGAAAGGATGATTGTGGTAAACTAAAAAGCAAAGACTCAAATCATATACAAGACGCTCCAAGCAAAACACATATCATGTGGTGAATAAAAATATAGCCTCAAGTAAAGTTACCGATGGATGAAGACGAAAGAGGGGATGCCTTCCGGGGCATCCCCAAGCTTAGGCTTTTGGTTGTCCTTGAATCTTACCTTGGGGTGCCTTGGGCATCCCCAAGCTTAGGCTCTTGCCACTCCTTATTCCATAGTCCATCAAATCTTTACCCAAAAACTTGAAAATTTCACAACACAAAACTCAACAGAAAATCTCATGAGCTCCAATAGTATAAGAAAACACATCACCACTTTAAGGTACTGTAATGAACTCATTCTTTGGTGTTAAACCTACTGTATTCCAACTTCTCTATGGTTCATACCCCCCGATACTAACCATAGATTCATCAAAATAAGCAAACAACACACGAAAAACAGAATCTATCAAAAACAGAATAGTCTGTTGTAATATGTAGGTTTCGAATACTTATGTAACTCCAAAAATCGTGAGAAATTAGGACATCCTAAATAATTTGTATGTTGATATACTGCAGTTGGAATCAGTATTTTATCACTCTCTAGTAAAAAACTAAAATTATTATCGTGAGCGCATACTTTCTGTTTTTTCCAGCAATACCAAATAACAATCATCCAAGAAGATCCTAAAGGCTTTACTTGGCAGAAACACTAATTAAAACACAATCATAACAGAGGATAGATGATTTATTTATTACTAAACAGAAACAAAAAGCAAGAAACAAAGATAAAATTGGGTTGCCTCCCAACAAGCGCTATCGTTTAACGCCCCTAGCTAGGCATTGATAATTTCAATGATGCTCACATGAAAGACAAGAATTGAAGCACAAAGAGGGCATCATGAAACACGTGACAAACACATATAAGTCTAACATACTTCCTATGCATAGGAATTTTGTAGGCAAACAAATTATCATAGCAAGCAAAAACTAACATATGCAAGGAAGCGGAAAGAAACAATAGCAATCTCAACATACCGAGAGGTAATTTAGTAAAATGAAAATTTCTACAATCATATTTTTCCTCTCTCATAATAATTACATGTGGGGTCATAAGTGAATTCAACAAAATAGCTATCACATGAAATATTTTCAACACGATCCACATGCATGCAAAGTTGACACTATTCCAAAATAGTGGGATTAACACTAACTAAAGTCATGACCTCTCCAAACCCACTTTTATCAATAACTTCATAAGATTGAACAATCTCCAAATATGTGGGATCTAAAGTTGACACTCTTCTAAACCCACTTTCAATATTATTGCAAACATTGTTATCAATCTCATATTCATCATGGGGCTTAAATAAATTTTCAAGATCATAAGAAGAATCACCCCAATCATGATCATTGCAGCAAATAGTAGTCATAGCAAAACTAGCATCCCCAAGCTTGAGGTTTTGCATACTATTAACACAATTGACATTAAGAGAATTTTTAATAACATCATTTCAATCATGCTTTTCATCAAAGGAACTATCAAGTATGGTTGCAATAGCAACGATCTCATGTTTAACATAAGGAACTATATCAAATTCATCTTCATAAATATTGGCATCATGGCCCTAAGAATAGCAAGCATCATGTTCATCAAGGGATATTTCAATCAAATCATCAGAATCATAAGTATCTATAGGTTCATGCATATCATTATTTTCTTCCAAAGCAACGGTCATTCTTTCAATAAGTTCTTTGACATAGAAATTATGAGCATAGTTTTCATAGCAATATTTAAGTATGTCTAAAGCTTCAGATTCGTAGAGAGTAATATCATACTTTGCAATCAAAGAAGCAACTTCATAAGCACCCTTAAAAGCAACAAATTCTTCAATTTGTTCGATATAGTAGTAACTATAAACACCCTTTGCATAAGAAGATAAGATTTCATTATCATTAAACTCACATAGGTAGGGGAGGTGTTTTTTAGGGTTCTTAGAGAAACAAGTAAAATCATAAATTTCACAAAGATTCCAAGCATAACACATCAATCTGTTTATTTGATCCCATAAGAGTCTCCCTTTTTCAGTCAAACAGTGACGCACAAAATGAGCATGCTCATCTAAAGATTTCCCATCAACTAGGCTAGTTGGGGTTTCAGCACGAGTGCAAAAGGATCGAATATGATCCAAGTAGAACACTTTAAGTGGATCCCTATCAATAGATTTTTAGCAAGCAAAGATGCAAGCAAATAGAAGGCACATGGAAACACAAACAAAGATACATACGGGAAGAAGGCGAACAAAAAGGAGAACAGAGAAGAGGCAAATAAAACGGCAAAGGTGAAGTGGGGGAGAGGAAAACGAGAGGCAAATGGCAAATAATGTAATGCGAGGGATACGAGTTTGTGATGGGTACTTGGTATGTCTTGACTTGTGCGTAGATCTCCACGGCAACGGTGCCAGAAATGGCTAGTTGCTGGGAGGTCAAATCTTGACTTGACTTGGCATAAGCCTCCCCGGCAACGGCGCCAGAAATCCTTCTTGCTACCTCTTGAGCATGCGTTGGTTTTCCCTTGAAGAGGAAAGGGTGATGCAGCAAAGTAGCGTAAGTGTTTCCCTCAGTTTTTGAGAACTGAGGTATCAATCCAGTAGGAGGTTACACGCAAGTCGCCTTGTACCTGCACAAACAAATAAGAACCTTGCAACCAACGCGATAAAGGGGTTGTCAATCCCTTCACGGCCACTTGAAAAAGTGAGATCTGATAGAGATAATAAGATAAATATTTTTGGTATTTTTATGATATAGATTGGAAAGTAAAGATTGCAAAATAAACGGCGGTAGAAATAGCAAATTGATAGGAAAATAATATGACGGAAGATAGACCAGGGGGCCATAGGTTTCACTAGTGGCTTCTCTCAAGATACCATAATCTACGGTGGGTGAACAAATTACTATTGAGCAATTGATAGAAAAGCGCATAGTTATGGGAATATCTAGGCATGATCATGCATATAGGCATCACGTCCGCGACAAGTAGACCGAAACGATTCTGCATCTACTACTATTACTCCACACATCGACCGCTATCCAACATGCATCTAGAGTATTAAGTTCATAAGAACAGAGTAACGCTTTAAGCAAGATGACATGATGTAGAGGGATAAACTCAAGCAATATGATATAAACCCCATCTTTTTATCCTCGATGGCAACAATACAATACGTGCCTTGCTGCCCCTGCTGTCACTGGGAAAGGACACCGCAAGATTGAACCCAAAGCTAAACACTTCTTCCATTGCAAGAAAGATCAATCTGGTAGGCCAAACCAAACTGATAATTCGAAAAGACTTGCAAAGATATCAAATCATACATATAATAATTCAGAGAAGAACCAAATATTGTTCATAGATAATCTTGATCATAAACCCACAATTCATCGGATCTCGACAAACACACCGTAAAAAGAATTACACCGAATAGATCTCCAAGAGAATCGAGGAGAACTTTGTATTGAGATCCAAAGAAAGAGAAGAAGCCATCTAGCTAATAACTATGGACCTGAAGGTCTGTGGTAAACTACTCACACATCATCGGAGAGGCTATGGTGTTGATGTAAAATCCCTCCGTGATCGATTCCCCCTCCGATGGAGCGCCGGAAAAGTCCCCAAGATGGGATCTCACGGGTACAGAAGGTTGCGGCGGTGGAAATAGGGTTTCGTGGTGCTCTCGGATGTTTTCAGGGTATATGAGTATATATATAGGCGAAATAAGTAGGTCGGTGGAGCCACGAGGGGACCACGAGGGTGAGGGCGCGCGCCTCTCTACCTCGTGGTCGCCTCATTGCTTCCTTGACGTCCACTCCAAGTCTCCTGGATTGCGTTTGTTCCAAAAATAACTATCCCGAAGGTTTAATTCCATTTGGATTCCGTTTGATATTCCTTTTCTGTGAAACACCGAAATAGGCAAAAAAACAACAATTTGCACTGGGCCTTTGGTTAGTAGGTTAGTCCCAAAAATAATATAAAAGTGCATAATAAATCCCATTAAACATCCAAAACAGATAATATAATAGCATGGAACAATCAAAAATTACAGATACGTTGGAGATGTATCAACGTGCCACAATAGCTCCCAAACTATAGGTGTTGTCTCCCTCTAATGCACGACACAAAACAGCAAGGTCTGGTGAGCTGAGCGCACCCACCTTCTCTCTAGCAAGCATGATTTTACAATGAAAAGAGCAAAGTAATGAACAGCAGGAAAATGCAAGATAGCGGTAGTGATAGCTGGCACCCCTCTCTCATCTCCCACCGTCAAGGTATGATAAAAGTCCTCAAACTCTGCCGGCCTAGGCTCGGCTAGGCTCCCATCAGAAGTGATCATGCATATGTTACAAAATTCAATAAGTGGTATCTGATGGTTTTCAACATATAAATCAAACCGCACTTCAGGGGGATTTTTCCTAGAAAGGAAAGTAAAACTTTGAACAAAGATGTTTGTGAGGATTTGATACTGTTCACACTCATCTGCGATGAAGTCGGTGATGCCAGCATTAGCAGCATATTGTGTGAACTCCTGAAGGATTCCAGCCTCTTCCATGAATGGGGTGTGAGGCCATTCACACGGCCGTACTTCCGCCAACCTCCAAGGATGGAGATC